>NW_016690435.1:643451-832758 GCF_001604755.1 Lepidothrix coronata
AGGGAAGGGAAGGGAAGGGAAGGGAAGGGAAGGGAAGGGAAGGGAAGGGAAGGGAAGCTTGCTTTGTCTTTTACTGTAATTGGCACTCATCTGGGCAGGGTGGTGTTCTGTCTGCAGGAATTTCGTGCTCTGGGGTGATGTCCTCTGGGACTTCATCTCCTGGTAACACCAGTCTTGCCTACTCTTCTGAGGTCACCTCCTCTTCATCACAGCCACAAAAAGGCTTGTGTAAGAACTGAGTGTACTGAGGTAGTTTTATCCCGTGTTGTTTTCTCAGCTGAACTCCAAGTGTGTTGACGAGAGATGTAGTCAGTGGGGATGAGGAGGGTTGTCATCACTGTAGTAACTGCCTTTGCTACGACCAATCCACTGGAAGCAGGAAACCCCCACTATGTGCTCAGTAATTTGAGATTTCTCAAATTACTCTCAAATGAGTAATTTCTGCTACAGGGACATTGGTATAGATATCTGTTCTCACAGCAGCACCTTGCATGGGCTGCAGTGAGCGCAGCTCATGTGGCCAGGGGAAGGACTGTGGACCTTGCTGAGCGTACATCTTTCACATTAAAGTGCAAAGATGCATCTCCAAGTAAGAACCTGACTTACCATAGAAAGGTGCTGCCTTCTGTAAATACTTTCTATGCATTGATCTGGTTAGAAGTGGTTGTGTCATTGCAGTGGAAGCTGCTGGAGCCAGATGTCATGTCTGAAAAGGGGTCAATCCCTCTGTGTCCCAAAGAGAGTGTCAACTTGCTGCTGTTGTTCCTTGACACCCCATGATCCTGCACTCTCTTGACACTTAGGTGATGGCAGCTCCATCAGCATTTATTTTGCCTTGTTTCTTCCTAAGGTTTTTCTAGCATCATGAAGATAGTGATATTGTCTGATGGATCGAAGAGCTCTGTTCAAAGAGAATGAGTCGATTGTGTTTTTACCAGCTCAGTAAAAAGCCTGGCATAACTGGAATTTGTTAGGAGAGTGTGATTGATCTTTGCTCTAGACATGAACAGAATAACTCAATCAAGAAAGGGATTCCCTTTGCCAGGATTTTTTTTTTTTAATGCTTGCATAGGTTCTTTTTTAATTGCTTATTGCTTGGTTGAAGAAGGCACTGGTGGTACACATCTAGAGGGAAAAAAACTTGATGGTTTGCTATTTCAGATTGCTTAAACTTGCCTAGCTTAACATTAAATAAAGAAAAAGTTTGTCTGTGCAGTCTTGTTCATCATCCAAATCTTGAAAATAAGATAGTTATGCTGTTCCCTAACTTATACAAGAGTTAAAAGCATTTAGTCAGATCAGTGAAATGCTGTAATTGTAAAAAGTTCCACGTAAATTTTTAAAGGGACTGTTAAACATAAAAGGAGCGATGCTGTGGGCAAGAATATTAGTGAATATGCAAAATTAGTTTGGTAACACAACACTACTCTAACTCGTGAATGTAATTCTGACTTCTCAACACTAATGTCTAATTTCTCCAGTTTTGGGGTACAGCTCTTGCAGAACCAGGAACAAGTGAAGACAGACAGGTAGCCAAATTATCAGTTATCCCAGTGTCAGAAAGGTTTCTGACATTTCTGAGAAGATCTCTCGGTAAGCTCAGGATCAGATATCCTATTGTAAGAGACAATGTTAGGAAGAAAGGTTTGTTCGGAGAAAGGAATATTTAGCTGAAAAGGTTAAGAGGTACCTTTTGCTGTTGAATTGCTTTCTGTGATTTATGACTTTTTTTTTCCCCCACTGTAGTGGATTGACCTTGGCTGAACACCAAATGCCCACCAAGCTGCTCTATCACTCCCCAGCTGGAAAAGGTGTGAGAGAATAAGATGGAAAATTACTTGTGGGTTGAGATAAGCCAGTTTACCAAAGCAGAAGTGAAAGTTTGCACATGCAAAAGCAAAGCAGAAGGTATCAAGGTTTATTCTCTACTTCCCATCAGCAGCTTCCCAGGAAGCAGGGCTTTCAAAACACGTAGTGATTCCTCAGCAGGCAAGCATTGTAAACAACAAATGCCCCCCCTTCTTCCTCCTTTCCTTGGCTTATATGTCTGAGCTGATGTCATATGGTATGGAATATCCCTTTGGTTAGTTTGGGTCAGCTGACCTGGTTGTGTCCCCTCCCAGGATCTTGCCCTCAATTGGGGAATGAGTGTTACAGTGCTGATGCTGTGCTCAACAGTAGCCAAAACACTGGTGTGTTATCACTGCCTGTCTAGCTACCAATGAAAAGCAGAGCACTATGAGGGCTGTTATGGACAAATGAACTTCATCTCAGCCAGAACCGATACACCCACTATTCTGGTTCATATGTGGTCTACATGGTCAGGACTTTCTGATCAGAATTATTCTGTCACTTTTGGTAATTAACAGTCAGGTCATCGGATCCCATGTGTACTGTGGGGACTTGGCCCATCAAAATGGCATTCACAGTGTAACTCTTCTGTTCAATTAGTATGAGCCTATAGTAACTTAATCTTCCTCATGGAAGATTAACCCTTATGGGTTTTTATAGAACCATAGAATCCTTTAGGTTGGAAAAGACCTTTTAGATCATCGAGTCCAACCATTAACCCAGCGCTGCCAAGCCCCCACTAAACCACATCCCTTAAGTGCCACATCTGTGTATCTTCTAAATACCTCCAGTGATGGTGACTCAACCACTTCCCTGGGCAGACTATTCCAATGCTGGACATCCCTTTCATTGTAGCATAAGTAAGAAAACTTCCACAGTTATCCTCTTGCAAACTAACAGTCACCTCCAGGTGGTACGTAAGCTGTCTGAGATGTGACGCACCACCCTGAGAATGGTTAGTCCCTTTGGAAAGCAGCATAACTGATAATTTTCTGATGATCAAAGTTATCTGAGGAATCTTTGTCCCATTTCATCTTTATCTGCAAGAAAAAGGCAATTTGAAATATGAGTCAGGTAGTCTCCACAGATACTTTGCCAGCACACTACTCAGCCAAAAACTGAAAAATCAAAAGCAGTTTTGATTTTTTATGTTATCTGTTCAGATGAGCATACTGTTTCAAGGGATGGCTTCAGCAATAGTGTGGATTGTCTCTCTCTTCCTGACTCCCTTACTCTTGAAAGAAAGTACTATTGGTATTAAAAATTACTTGTGTGGCCCGTTCTGAAAATTAAAGCAAAAAGGGAAGTCATCAACTCCAACACTCCAACTCCAGCATCAGCAGGTGTCCCTTCAGAAGTGGGATTTTACTGAGGTTGTACCAAATCGAGCTTTGTCACTTCTGATGAGGCATCAAGAGTTGTGATACTGATACAAATATGTGCATTGCTGGTATGCCATGCAGCACACAATCTCAGTGCATGAGGGACCTGTCTTATCCCCCTATCTGTGCCTCCCAGGCCCCTTTGGTCTGTGGCAGGTGCTTGACAGCAATATATGTCAAAGCAGACTTTACATCTTAACAGGTGATGGGTCATGACATCTGGCATGTTTCCCAAATGGGTTGTCTTAGGAGGCAGTCTCTTTGCCCACTGCCAAGTCTTTCAAATACCATGGGGTTGCTAGCATTTTCTAGGTCCTTCTCAGTTGTGGCTTGCTCGTGGCATGTTTACAAACTTACCTTCTTGTGCATAGGTTCATTTTCCTGACTTGCACACTTAGCAGCCAGTTCAGGAGTTTCTATCTTACAGGCCACTAATACAGCAATGTCACTTCAGCAGTTGTTTTGACCCAAAGGCCAAAAGCTCTTGAACAGGCTGCCAAGTTTGTCAGTGGGACAGAAAACCCATGGTCAAAATGCTAAGTTTCTAAATGTGACACAGATGCCTTTCTGTCAGTCAGATTTTGCACGGCATTTCTCCTACAATCAGTGAAGAACATGCAACTACAAAAGAGTTTTCTTGAGAGGATTTTTGGTTGCCTCGTCTCAGGCTGGAGGTGCTCCCAGAATGAGTTAAAAAGCTTTTAAGGACCCTTCTTGCACCAAAGATGTAACTCCAAAGCCTGGAATAACACAGCCTTGGTGTCTGTTCCTGCATGTGGACTCCCTGTGAGCAAGTAGGAAGCTGTGCTGGAGAACTGGCCTCGCTCAGCAGCAGGGCAGTCAGGTCTGCCATGGACCAGTCCTTGTAATCACCTTGAAAGAAACTTTTGTGAGATCAGGATTGCTGCAGCTTAACCATGTGGCATCTGAGAAACATGCTTGGGCAGCTGCTTCTGCCTTAACACTATGAACCTGGCAGCATCCCGTTGCTGCTGAAGCAACTCATGCTTTTTTCTCTTTCAAGCTTGTTCTACCTTGGTCCCTTATGCTTAGGTTTGCACTACATTTGTCACCTTGTCTCCAGTGGGTAATGTCTGGTCACCTGAACAGTGACCTTTCAGAAGACTGGCATTTGAGTTGAGAGATGCAGAGCACCCAATGTTTACAGCTCCTTCTGCATTAGATATGTGACGTCATGTTTCCAAAGTGACAACTCACCCAGGTTCACCCTGGTTCATCTGACTAGAGGGTCCCTTTCTTTCATGCTCCCTGCAGTGATTTTCGAAATAACTTGTCATTTCTCATACATTTCCTTTTAAGTTAATGCAATAGTGATGAAGTCTGTGACAAAGCAGGTGTGTGGAGATTCCGTGGCATTCCCAAGGAGGACACCTGCTAGCAGTGCTAGGAGAAATGGGAAAATGATCAGAGAATTGGCCCATGGCAGAGGAAAAGCAATAATATCATTAACCAGCACCTCTACCTTTCTCTCTCTCTCCCCATTCCAGAGCGATTACTCAAGTGACACCGAAAGTGAAGACAATTTCCTGGTGATGCCACCAAGAGATCATCTTGGCCTCACTGTGTTCTCCATGCTCTGCTGCTTCTGGCCACTGGGAATTGCTGCCTTTTATCTGTCTCATGAGGTAATGTTACAACATCTCCTGGCAATTCACAGTTTTGCATCCATGGAGTAGCCATCACTCCACACCACAGGGAAAGTTCACCAGAACCCTAATGTGGGCAAGACATTCTTAAGGATAGGGGAGGGTAGTTCAAGAGGATGATGTGTCCCACACCTTGATATGTCTCTGTGATAATAATGGTGGTTGACTTGTGAGACACTTTGCTGAGGAGACGTCTGCAAGATATTTTAGCTTTTAGTTGACAATGGTCAGGTTCCATCAGGTAATACAATGTCTAGCTAAGAATTTTCTGTGGACATATCTTCTGAATAGAAAACACCCTTGCTATCTCAAACACTTGGCTTTCCCATTGGGCAAACAGATCTATTGGTCCTCAGTTTGGAATATTCTTCCAGGAGCAGAAAAATAATTTCTGTTGTACAGAATGAATTTGCTTTCCAGGAACCATTTCCTTTCCCTGTGAAAAATTGTTCAGTCAGTTCTTCTTTCCCAGTTTTAATATGGAAATACTTCTTTACCAAAGAAGTGACAATGTTTTTGTTTGTTTCCATCATGAGACAGTCTTGACATTGTCTAACTTACAATCACTGTATGCTCATGGTTTGTTTCAACAAGTATGTGAGTGCAGAGTAATTACTGAGTTTCCCAGCATGGCAGATAATGTAACATGACAGAAAGGGAGCCACACTGGCCCTCTCATCAGTGACTGCAAGGAAGCATTTGCTTATATTTCTCTCTGGTGCCTATTGCAAACTACAGTCTGTAGTCCACAGCACCCTCCACATTTACGCTGTCAGCTGTATTTCTAATCTGCCTGCATTAAACATCTACCAGCCCTGGTTATTTGTCAAATCGGGGCAGGCACTTCAGATCTGAAGACTCCTAGTCTTCAAGATCAAAAAAAGAGATACAGTACTACTATTTTTTGCTTTAAATGAAATGTCTGTCATTGGACTTGAAAGCCTCTGAGACAATTAGAGTTTGTCCAGTGGAAAATAATAAGTTTTGTTTGTTTGAGTGCTATTAATTTCTCAAGTTTGTGTCAAGGGATCTTCCTGATGACATTGACAGTAGAAAGTACAGCATTGAGTGGGATGTGCAGGCACTTTAGTATCCTGCCATTTGGTCCTTCAGACTGAGCTATGCACCAGCAGTTGCAATGGCCACATCTCTTCACACATATGGACTGGGCAGGGTTTTTCACCAATTCTGCCACCAAGGATTGAGAGTTTGTCACCATTAGCAGTGTGTTTGCCCTGTGCTGGAATAAATAGTGCTTTCATTAATTTCCTGTGGTAGTGTTCCTTCAGGAGCCCTAGGGATTTCGAGCTAGTTTTATCTAAGCAGTGAAAGCACAGCACACTCCAATAAATGCAAAACAAACAACGTAATTAAGTACTAAAAAGCAGTATGACAGAGAAGCTGAATGTGCTGAGAACCAGTGTACAAAGGCCAGGGCATCTGCATTAGCTGTGAACTGATCCCAGGGGCTAGCATGAATCCATAAGACCCTATGACATCAGCAGGAGAGTACAGAAGGTGGAAAAGGACACACAAACACAGGGAAAGCTGATGGTATTATGCTGAAGGATTTTGGCACCGGAAAATGAAAACTTGGGTGGTGTTTGGTTTAGCATGATGATGGAGAACAGCTGATTGTGGCTGCCTAAACCTAGAAGCTGTCTGCAAGAAAGGTCAGGCAGGTGCTTTGCTTTTATTAGGTTGAGAGACAGTAAATGAATCTTTGTTAATTGACCCCTAGGATTCATCAAGGCAAGCTGTGGATAAATCCAGTCAGGAGAAAATACTGTGTTTCTGAGGAATTTTGACTTCTGCTTCTTCTTTTTGTATTGGAAATAGAAATATTACCATCTCTCCCTATTAAAAAAATGATGATAATGCTACCATCTCTGCATGCTCCTTTCCTCTGGTCTCTTCTCTTAGCTCTCTGACCACAATAGCAGAATCAGCTGTGAACTCATTTCTCAAATCTCTTGTAGAAAGATGGTCCAGCTTGTCGCAGTCCAGCACATCTGTCTGTCCACTCCCTGAGTTCCCAGGCAGCTACCTTTGCTGCCTGCCTTCCCCTTCAGCAGGTCCTTCACAGCCCCAAGAAAGTGGCTCTTCTGCAAAACACCACATCTAACAAACTGGCATTTTCCAGTAGAAAAATGAAACTAAAATTAAGACCGAAACCTTATATGGCTGAGAACTAGCTGAGATAGCTAGTATAATCAACCAAGCCCCTGCACCTAGCTAAGCTAATACTGACAGTGGTTTTATATGTGAGGGAGCAAAACATTATGTCCTATTAGTATGGGATTTCTATTTATATAGGTCTTTCAGCTTACACTTCTGAATAACATTTGAGATCTCTCTTTCTTTAATTCAAAACGATAGTCTAACATTCCCCATCATTTATCAAAAGTCAGAACTATAACTGAAGATAAAATCTTGGCACTTGTGCTCAGATCTTTTTTTGACATTGCTTGAGCTCCTGAAAATTGTGTGTTTGCAAAAGTCTCCTGGGTAATTCTACTAAAAAGTCCCAGTCTGGGAAAAAATTGTAACACATGGGAACTTCAGAGATGGTAGATGGATTCTTTGTTCCAGAATAGAGCACTTGTGATGAACTTTATTTAAAAAAAAACTGGTCTGCTCTAGGTGTGCAATGCATTTGCAGCTAAAGGCCTGATTTGCAGAAGATGTGTCTGCAGTACAGTTAATTCCAAAGGGACAGGTGCTCTCAGTTTATTCCTGCATCACTTAGCAGTACATTTATGTTGCGTATGCCTGTGTCATGGTACAAAAGAATTATACAGGGATGGACGCTATAAGGTTTTAGAGGTGCTCTTTACAAGCAGAATGATTTAGTTTTAGGGGTTTTGTGCTCCATGAAAGCAATGTGCTTCCCTGCAGATGCTGTTTCTGCTTCATGTGGAACTTACTGTTTCCACCAAGGCTCTTGCTGATTGCCTCACAGGCCTGATGTGTCCTCCTGATCACACTGACATCATGCTCAGTGGTGTCCAAGGTGCCCCCTCGAGCTATCACAGCTAAAACACAGGGATACAGGGGCTTTGCACACATCATCCATTCTAGTGACGTGTTCAGAGGGCACTGCTTTAGGGTAACCTCTCAGGAGGGATAACGTCTCTGAGTACTCTGATTTTTAACAGTAGACACTGTTTATTCACTAATTTTCCGCTCTTCTACAAATGGGGCATGTGAGTTTTTAGGCTTGCAATTTTTTGGATTGTTTGCTTTTCTAACAAACACCTGATAGTTGAGCTCAGTCAGAGGAGGTTTTGTGCAGTTTGCAGGGAAATCTTTGCAAAAAAAAAATGTAAATTATGCCTTTCAAAAACTCTCCTCCACAGTGTCTGATCAGAAAAACCTCATTATTTTTATTTTTTCATAAATCTCCACCCTCTGGAATCAGGCAGATACCTCAGTTTCTATTTTCACTGAAGTTTTTAGCTTTTTAGATTGCAAGCAAGTGTGAAGCTTCATAAATCAGAGCAAGAACTTTTTTTGTCTTGTCAAGTTTACCCTTAAACCTATCAGTTGATTTCTCAGGGCCTGTGTCAGGATTTCCGCTGAGGGGAGACTGGGGGGGTGGCAGTAATAATCCTGCAAAGTCTTTTTGCCTGAATCCTCTTTTTCTCTCTGCATTTATTTTTAGGGAAGAGAGCAATACCATGGCACACATTCCTTTTTCTCCTGTAAAAAGAAATGCATTACCAGAGAGCTAAGCCAGTGCTGGTGTGAATGAGATTCACTTTTACCAGCTCTCTTGCAGGCAGAACAAGAACATGTACAATATCTCCGTCCAACTTCCATGCAAGACCCATGAAGCTATGTCAGACTGACATAGACATATGCCTGAAAAATACCGCTTTCCTCTCCGGCAGTGGGTGAGACCTGCCAGGCAGCAGACTGCAATCCAAGCACATGTGAGCAATCACTTCCCGTCTGCTGCTGTAACTACCTCCCTTGCAGGGTGATAGAGGGATGCAAAGCTCTGTAATTATTTCCCCGGCCCATAAATTGCTTTACTGGGCACAGTTCCAAATACCACTGCTCAGATTGTCTCACTAAAGGATTTTCTTGAGTTTTCACATGAACACAAGGCATACGTGATCAGACAAAGGAGTAGCTTGTCTTTCTTTGCGATAACTTCTGAAATATTTGGCTAATTTCCAACCAGTTCAAAGACAGAGGCTTTGAAAAATCTGTATCTTGACATATTTCGGTAGTCACTGGGAAGAAGAAAGAAATAATGTTTGTGCCTCCACTGGGAGGGAGCAGACAGTATGAATTTAATTTTTATCAGAGACCAGAGGTTCTGCTCAGCACACATGAATGTATTTCACTGTCTCTGCTTTTCTGCATCAGGTTTTGACATCTAGCTGCAAAAGAACAGAGAAGTAACAGCCAGGTATTATCTGTTATTTATTCGTTGGAAATGTGGCTCATAGTCCCATCTCAACAGAGAAAACCATGAGGCGGTTCAGCAGTGTGATGTGCCACACTCCATCAAACTAGCTAGTGGTGCTGGTAAGAACCTTTCAATGCTTTATGAGCCCACCCTTTTCTTTTTTTCCTCTCTGTTCCACTCTACTCCATCAGAAAACCGAATACATTCTATTATAAAGAATTTGACATCCACAGACCTAAGCGTATGTTTGTACTGGTGATTTCATCTCTTGTGTCAGAGATGAAAAGTCTCAGGCAAAATGAAAAATCTGGAGTGTTTTTCTTAACTTGGCAGTGACAGGCCAAGTTGTATACTTGCAAGGTGTGCTGGTCAGCATTGCTGAAGCCATGCTAGCGAAGCAGACAGTGGGCTTTTGCATTTTCAAGAGATATTGTTGATTTTTCAGCACTGCATTATTTCTTGGATGAAGCTGTGCTTGTGCAAAAGATTGTCAAAAGAAGATGAGCTGTAACCTCCTTAAATATAACATGAAAAAGTCCTTTAGTATCTGTCTTGGACCAAATCATGCAATTCTTGAGCTGAAGCTGGTCTGTTGCTTTAAGTCACACCAACTGGATATAGGGTACTAAGTATATTCTGGGGCTACTGTGAG
This sequence comes from Lepidothrix coronata, assembly GCF_001604755.1. Classification (NCBI taxonomy): domain Eukaryota; kingdom Metazoa; phylum Chordata; class Aves; order Passeriformes; family Pipridae; genus Lepidothrix; species Lepidothrix coronata. Next base: position 653,424 of record NW_016690435.1, read on the forward strand.
GGACCGAAAGAAATGCTCGTAGTCCAGAGCAATAAAATCAGCACCATGAGGCAACCACACAGTTCACAGCCCTGCCATTTTCTGGACTCCTGGTAGCTGGATCTATGCTGAATCTAGGGCGGTAGCTATAATTCTCTTTTTCTCTCTTTCTTTTTCTCTCTCTCTTTCTTCCTCCTCTTCTCCTAATTTCCTTTTCTTGATATTTGTGAAACTTAAACCTGAATGGGTTGGAATTTGCTAAGTTAATGCTTTGTGAAATGTTTTAAATTGATTGAATGTTTGCTTTAAACTTTTGTCAAGTCCCTTTATTTTCCAAAGTTTGCCAGTAAAGTGTGTTATTTTGACCCCTTGAAAAACATCGTAGCATTTTTCCGATGCGCAGCCTCAGGATATAAAAGAATGGAAGGCCCTTTTAATAAATCCATCCTGTGGGTTTTGGAGCCTTGTATATTTTTAATGTAAAACATCTTCGATGAGCTCATGGTAAGAGCCTGGGGTCTTACAGCTGCCCAGCCCTGTCTCTGCTGACAGTCATGCAAAGCTAAGGTCTTCTGTGGCAGAAGTCGTGCCAGTGTCTTGCTGAGATGGCCAAGGGCTGATGGTATGGCTGCTGTCCTCACATGAGAGTCCTGGACCTGGGAGGTCACCAGCCTATTTCCCACTTTGGGACGTGGCAGATACCATGACTTACTGGATTCCTCTGAGCCTGTTTCGGTCTTAATAGCTGATGAATATAGTTTCAGTTTAGTTAATATTTATTATTTCTTGATGTACCAACTGTTCAGCTGGTGGTAATCACTCCCCCTTTATTCACTTCTCTGTGGAATATCTGGCTTTGTCAGCTCTGTATAACTGAGGAGAAGACTAAGCCAAGGACTCACACAGAGGGTCAGATTCCCTGACCAATGCTGGGGCAGTCCATGCTTCTGTGGCTTCACCCCTAGGTGCCTGTGGCTCCCAGACCCTTATGTCATGGGGCTTAGCTACTTACTGGGATCAGCTGTATTTTCTGGGACTTGTCTTCACTGATCCAATTAAGAGGTGAGTTTTTCCAGCTACATTTGTCACAAAGGAGTAGCTCTGGAGAACTGGCCCACTAGTTTTCAGGCCTGAAGTTTGGTAAGAGATTGAAACCATTGAAAACAAGGTTTTATATAAGAAAATATGAAGTGAACACTGTTTGCAAACTGCTCATATGGCTCTGCTTGCAACTATCTCTGCATGAGTGCATATGTGTGCACTCTTGTTAAAACATTGTGCTTGCAAGGATAGGCACTTCAAGATCATCAGATGACCCCATAATTTTAGCTGTCACAAGACAGCTGTCTTGTACTTGCATATGGCTCTTCAGTCATACATATCTTGTGCTTTGACTTGCATCCATGCTCTGGCCTTTGATGATCACTTTTAGCTGACATCCTTTGGTTCTGCAAAAAGTGGTTCAGTATATTCAAGTTTGCAACTTGTGCTCCTTTCAGAGGTGAGGGTAAACCTCGTCCTGGAGTGACAGAGGATATCTCATGATCCTCATTGCTCAGGGTGTACCTCAGACAATGATAGCCACTCTGAGGTGGGGTTTGTTAGTTACCAGCACCTCTAATTCTTCACTTTCCAGGTGGGAACTGGTTGCCAGCCAGTGGTTTGCATGTGGATAGACTTTGCTTATGCCAAGTTTTCCCTTTCAGGTAGATGTCTCCTGAGAAGAGAGGTGTTTGTGCACACAAGAAAGTGTTCATTTAGAGTGTTTTGTGTACCAGCAGAGGCTGATTTCAGCGCACTCTGGATGAGGTCTTGTGTTAGGGAACTTTATAAGTGTCTTGTATAATTCCCTCTTCATTCCTCATTGTCCTTCTGATCTTGTGGTCACATTTCCAATTCACAAACTATAGCTACAAAAAGGGATTAAATTAATGAACGACCTGATTGCTTTAGCCCTTAAGCTAATTTTAAATAATTGGAAAGGTAGCTGGCAAATAACATTCTCTCAAGAATTTAATTCATTATGCAGATGTTTAATTACAAGGAAGTTTTGGGACAGAAGAGAAACCAACTTGAAATGTTTGAGGAGATGAGAGATCTCTTTTATTATCAGGAACATCCTGCACAATGGCAAATATTGTACTTGAATTGTTCTGTGCGAGACATTTGTGCTTCGCACATTATGCTGAGCCAACCAGAGCCCAGAGATACGTCAATATAATCATGCTGGAAGGGTATAAAACATTATTCCCTCATGGCATCCTCTTTTCACCCTGCTGTTACTTTTTGTTGCTCCTCTGTTGGCTCATTATTTCACCAGCTTATGAGACAGTGAGGATTGTTTCAGTGCACACCTGCCACTAAGCTTGGTGTGTCTGTAGAATTCACAAAGTCATTCACAGGCCTGTCTGGTGCAGTCATCTGAAGAGTAGGGTAATAAATCTTCCACAGCAGTTCATCAGGGGGTTCAGTCTCCCTAACATTTAGGCAATTCTGACTAAGTTTAAACAATTTTTTAGTCTTAGACAGTGGATTTTTTAGTGGGTTGGTTTTTTTTTTAGTTTAGACAGAAAGGATGCACTTTGTTAGTAGGGATATGGAATTAGAATCGTTGTCAGGAATATGGAGAGGCTTTTCTTAATAATCTTCATATATCTCAGCTAAATACTTCAATTTTTTCATCTGCAGAGTGTCCAGGATGAAATATATTCCAGGAGAGGGCACAGAAGGAGCATGCTCCCAGTCCAAGAACAAAACCAGTCCACATGATTTTGCACTTCCCTAGTTATTTTGCCCTGCTGAAAGAGGCATAAGAAAAGAAGAGACCTCATTGCAGGTCTGGAAATGGAACATGGTCCCCTCATTATGGCTATTCCAATGGCTGCTTCCATTGTCAGAAAGGCCAAAAAGCTTTAGATACTGCTTAAGAAGCCTGGTGATGTGTCAAAACTCCTCACATTCAAAGTGCTAAATGATCTCCTTGGAATTCTTCTGTGGGTAGGAGAACAGGGTGTTTCTCTAGAATAGTTCTTTGGGTGCTGTTTATATAAGAGACTTTTCTTTCATCTCAGGCTGTGGCAGCACCCTTTTAAAAAAAATAAATGAATACAGGCACACACATTTGAAGTTTAGTCTATGCGGCAGTAAATGAATGAATGTTTTCAACAGCAAAGACTTAAGGTTAGCCTTTTATCGCTCTGCAGAATACTCAGGGTTTTTTGCTTCTTCTGAGAGATTAACATCATGTACCAGAGACTCAGGGCTGTATTCTGATCTTGAATACACAGCTTGCTATCTCTTAGCAGCTGTTTTGGTGAGGGCCACTGAATTACTGCTTTGTTTGAATGCACAGCAAAGGGAGTTGATAACTTCTGATTACAATCTACATATCTTTTCCAAATAGGCTGCAGAAAAACACTTTGAAGATTTGAATCTTGTGAGCTAGGCACCCAAATATGCCTGCCAGACAACTCCTCATTGAATTGACTGACTTCCCAGCAGTAGGAAAGAAATCAAGTTTTTATATATTTATATTGGGGTGAACTACAAGAACAAGCTGAAAAGGAAGGGACTAGGATCTACCTGCAGCTGTGCAGTTTTCATCTAAAACTGAGCATGGCACTTCCACAAGTAATGATTATGCTCTTCAGCCTAAAATAAACACTGAATTGTCTGTCATATGAAAAGGGGGACCCACTGCAAGGCAGAACCTGGGAAAGGAACACAACCGTTGTAAAAACTGATAAAATATCTGAGGCAGGAGGGGGAAAGACTCTTGGTTTTCATCTGTTCTTCCTGAGCACCATGCACCTTCTCAGTGGTTATGCACTGAGGTCTTCCTCCAGAGCAAATGGTTGCTGTGGCTGTCCTGACAGTGAGCCTACAGACTTTGCCACTGAGTGCCACTGAGTGCAATAAGTTTCACTTATTCAAGTAAAAGCTAAAACATATAAAGGAGTCAAATCATGGAACCCTGAAAGGTAGTGTAGTACAAGACAGATGTTTTGACTAGTGGCAGTGCCCTGGGGGACTTCTTTAAAGTTAAACTCTGTGCCAGCCAAAAAGGTCAAGAGTCAATAAGAGCAGCAACAAATAAACCTGTTCCATTAAAGCAGATGGAGAGATTGTACTTTATTCTCATGGCTCTGGACAAAATATTGAGCCCAGCAGAAACTGTTTCCCTGAGGCAGCCAGTAGAAATTCAGGCTTCTGTGGCACACAGATGTATAGGTACCGTCCTCCTTCCATAGCTCTGGTCTCAATATTGACCTTGCCTTGTACCAGTCTCTGTGGTACCCTGTTTCTAGTCCTTGTTTTATTTGTGCCTGAAATGGTTGAAATCTTTCTCTAAGAAATAAAAGATTAGTTAATTTTCTAATAGTATCACATTGTTTCCTAACACTATTTCCTGATATAAACAATAGCATTTGCTGGATGCTTTGCCTTCAGGTCTATCCACAGAGGTAGGCAGGACAAATGCACTTATCAAGACACATGATGTACTTTTGGTAATAAAACTAGTGTAGTATTTTATGTCATTGGAGTGAAAAAAAACCACTAACTTTTTCATATTGGGAAAATCTTTCTTCTCCCTTCCCCCATGCCAGGTTACTATGAAAATACACTCATTATGGGATGCAATGGGCAATGAGTTATGGAGGACATTTCCACATCTTGCCATTTCTTGTATTATTTCCAAGACATGTGAAAGAGTCAGCACTGCTTGTGTGAATGCAAGTCCACACGTGTTCACAGAGGGACACAGCTTCCTCCAAGAGGATGGGCAAGACCAGAAGTTAAAGAAGAGATGTCACAGCATCGTCCAAGAAGGATGGAATTGGCAGTCTCTGCTTTACCCTATTCCTCATCCTGCTTTCCTTGAAGTGAGTGCTTCATCAAGTCCAGGAGAAAGGATGCAATTCAAATCAGCTGTTACCCAGAATTTCCAGTCCCAAAGGTGGCCAATGGATGTGTCTACCCCAGAACTATGAGGTATATTCCCAAGTGGGATCTCTTCTTACAGCTACTGTCTCTAACAAGAGGTGTAGAAATGTGATGGGATCAGGAAAGGCAAAACTTTTCTTCCTAGTTTTGTTTAGGGAGCCTTGTGTGGCTGGGATTTGCACTTTTTGTTGCTCATTCATCTGATGGGGAATCTCTAGAAAGAGTCATGTCCCCCCTTCACAATGGGGACTGAAGGTCTGATAATGGCAGAGAGAGTACATGCCAAATCCTCCCAGGTGTGATAACCCAGGAAATGGGATTTGGTGTCCAGAGGCACGCAGGCCTTTGTACTAGTTTAAATAGTAACTGTCCCAACCTGAGCTTTCTGTATTTCATTCAAGACACCACACTCAGTAATTGTTCTGAATGTGTCCTCATTCCTTGACCTTGTCTCACTGCTGGCATTGTTGTGAGCAGGTTTCTACAAGCTATGACTAATTAATCCTAATTAATTAGGTGCCCTCACTTACACAAAAGCTATTGTAAAACAACAGCTTCAGAGACCTCAGGGGACCTTGTCACGGTATTGGTCCCAAGACTGTCCAAATTGTCTATGCTAACCCTTCAGCTTCAGCGCATCCACCCAGAATCGCAGCTGTGACAGGTTGGTTCAGCTTAAGCTTAAGCTGGACTCACTCTGAGGATCACCTGGGCCTTTTCTGATGTGCTTTCTGCTTGTCTTACATATTTGAAAACTTTACTTTGTTAAACATGGTGAAGACCAGCTTATCCCGTGACCATCGCTGTATAGTTGAGAATACAAATTTCTTGTTTCCCAGGACTTTCAGTATCCCCACAGTGAAAATGAATATTCAAATCCCATGGACATTGGCTCTTATTCTTAACATATCTTTGTTCTGTCAACATTTCAGCAATTTTTCCCCCATCAACCTTGTTTAAGACCTTCAGATAGATATTCTAATTGTGGCATGGAAGTGATGCCTTATGACTCCCTCCCCCATTTCTATATACTTCTGTGTTGTATAAAAACCACAAAATCATAATAGACACTTCATATGTCTTCTGATGGGAAAACAGATCATCATAGAGGTTTTCAACAGCTGTATGCTGGAAAAGAAATGAGCAGCACTAGTTCCTCTTAATTTCTTTATTAACATCAAGAAATCTCAGAGTATTTCAGAGTGTTGGATTCAGCCTGGGGAATTGGTAATATTATTTACCTGGGTTTTTTTCTCATGAACTGCAAGTGGAGTGTTATGCTTTCCATACATTTCTTAAAGTTACTGAGCAGAAGTATTGAAAATAGAGAAGAATGAAGTGTCAGTTAAACAAAATTCAAGGTGAGCTCAGGGAGCAACTGTTCATTGTGGCATGGGATGGATGTCTCAGTTCAGATTTCCTGTATTTCTATGTAAACATGAGACCCAAGTCAGCCATGTACAGTATGTCTAAATGGGGCATAACAGGGCTCTCCTTCATTGAGGGGACTGGGGTCTCAGGATCAGAAAGGCCTTCATCTTGGGAAGGTTATAAGAGCATTCCTGCATCTCCTGATGATGCAGCTCTCTGCAGATAATGCCTTCCTCTAGGATCCCAAGCATCCATGACTGCTAGACACCCGGAACAGACCATGCTCGGGCAGGCAATTACTTTCAGTATTCAGGAAAGGGGATGTGTAAACGCAGTGAATTTCTAGAGTGTTCATTTCTGAAGGTTCCTTAGTGCATCAAGTAGAGGGGACATTACTCCCCTGGTAGCAGGAACAACCTGTGGTAGAAATACTACAGTGATATCACTCGCTTGTTCTTGGAAGAACTTGTACTCTCCTGCATTTATATATTTTTATATATATATATTCAACCTCTAATACATTTACTAATGGCATAGGTTTCAGTTCGATTTCTTTCATCAGTCAGTGTACAAAGCAGCAGTAGGTATATTTGAATTCTAACTGTGCTTCTGCTAGGTTTAGCATGGAGTTGGTTTTGCCTGAACCTGAATTTTGCTTCCTTTTCATCTGCAGAGAACAAAATACATGGCATTGGAAGGGGATCATGACTAGGACACTCTGACCACTCTGCAGCTCCCCTTTCCATGCTTTGCTATTCTTGTTGCTTTCTCTGCCCCTTGGGTCCAGGACTCCTTGAATTGGACATTTCTCATTTACTGTGGCCCAGGATAAATGAATGATCCAATCTTCAAAATCCCTTAGGGATTAATTGCAAGCAGAAGTTATACTGTTTTAATTAAAGCAGCATACTTCAGGCAGCCCATCTCTGTAATCTAAGCTTAGTATCAAAGTCCTTTGTAGTAGAAAATGTCTTCCCAGATAAAAGAGTATGTGTAGAAGGGAGTAATCTGTCCTGCAGGAAGCACAAATATACTGGCATGCTCTGTTACAATTAACTTGAAAGAGAAATCAGCATCCTGCTAGATGCAGCAATGGAAGCATGCCACTTGCACTGCTGAGATCTGTGCCTGTCATTTGATGCCAGGGACATTTCTGCTTATCTTTAAATCATAGAGGAGTAGAGGAACATAGATCACATTGAAAGCCAGTGGGACTCAAGCTGCCAAGTTGTTAATCAGCACTGAAAAATGCAACCCTGTATTCATTAGTCACTTCATAGGTAAAAAGTGTCAAAGGCAAACTCATGGAGGCTGAGAGATTTTTGTTCTCTCTGGTCACCTGGCACATCAGAGAAGGCCACCTAGGAAAGAGGGAGGAAAGAGTTAGTCAGTGGTGTCGTGTTTAGTAGGCATTCAGGAGGGTTTCTGCACAACAAAGGCAATCGAGGTCATCAGATGAGTCCTTCATGGGAGTGCAACAACTAAAAGGGAGGTGAACAGTGGGAAGGAAGAGAAATAGCCATCATCTCTGTACATCTCTGCACAGACTAGGCTAGCCAATGCAGGCAGGCTTATGGGGATCTGTGAAGCACTTCCTCTTCCCACTGAAGGCTGTCCTTATGTTGGGCTCCCATCCGGTTTTTCATCGTCCCATTTCTGGCTTTGCTGCCTAGCTCTTTACTTCATTTCCAGGCTTACAGAGCTGGCAAACAGGGTTGGAGCCTCCAGTGCAATATCATTCTTCCTTCCAGGTCTGCCTCTGATCTCACATTACCTCTATTCTCAACCTGCAGGGCCCACACTTCCTATCAGGCCTAAATAAAGACATAAGTACACATATAAGTATATGAAGGCTTATGACATTTCTGCCTCCTAGTTCCATGGCCTTACTCCACAGTCCTCATGTAGAATTATCCATCAGAGTCATCGCTGAGGTTTCTAGCTTTAGATATAAAAGATGCCACAGTTTGGCATCAAGCATATATATTCAGGATGTATTTAGGAGAAAAAGGATCAAGCAGTGGGAATCTAAACTTTTCTCAACATTGTGTATCAGACTTACAGCTCTAGTTGCAGCTGGGGGAGCTTTTGTTTTGGGCAGATGGCCACTTCCAGTATTCAGGAAAGGGGAGATGAGTAAAACTGTATGTGAAATCAGATAGGTTATGTTTACTTGCTCTTTGCCATAATGTGATTTGGGGGAAATAGCTGCTTCCACTCATTTTGGAAAGTCAGCCAGATCTGAACAATTTCACAGGGAGCAATGTCACAGGAAAATCTGGAGCAAAGATTTGTTCCCTGCATTTGCTGTTTTGCTAGAGAGCTCTGCTATTACCAGAGAATCCCTCCCCTGCACCCCCCCCCAAGAGCTCCCTTGTGGATTTGAGGCTGTAATGTTTTTGTGACCACAAAGGAAACAGCATGTTTGAAAATTATTTGATAAGGCCAGAAGAATTTACCTCCTATGAAGTGTGACATATTTCAGCATTTGCCAATTAAATGGAGAGATTGCTGTCATAGCTCTGCACGAGGGAAAATTACAACCTCTGTGAAATCTCTTTGGCAGGATGTGCATCATCTACTATCTCCAGTCCAGTATGAGAACAGGGTGGTGACAGTATTGTCAGCATTAAATCACCCTTCCAGTGTGCTCAACTTCTCTTTTAATCTACTAACCTGTACCTCACCAACCTGGAGTCTTCACTATATGTGCTTGCACCTGGTATTTATTTTACTGAATAAGGAGCATGGAATAGAAGCTGAATAGGAGAGGAAATGTTGTCTAGTTCAGACTAGGCATCCCAGACCTTCCATTTTATGGTGACCGGATGGAGCAGGGAATTATACCAGCAGTGAGAATAACGTTAAGTTGATGCCATAAGCACAGGTAAATCTGAGTGTAAAACTTTGGTAGGCTATATAATACCTTTTTTTCACACAAATTTTCATTTATCACATGAAAATAGTTTCTTGATGATCTCCCTTGCTCAGAGGCATCAGGGAGCAGCAAGATCAGGGTCACCCCACTATGGAAGGGGAACAGGATGCCAGGGGTGACACTAAGGCAGGGCAGTGTCCTGTACCACTGGGCACAGCCCATTGCTGCCTTCAAAGCCCTGATGACGGGTACCTACCTTTCTCCCTAGAGCAATGATATTTGGAGCATGATGTCTCCTGGAGACATGGATCGCTAATTTGGGAAGGCATTCCTGTCGGGGGGAGGTGCAGGTAGGGTGAGTTGTAATGTCTGGACTCTTACAAGATGGTGACATAGGACCTGAAACCTGCTTGGTTCAGAAGAGTTATTCAGCAGCAGGGGCAAATGGACACCTACTCCTTTAAACAGGAGACCTACTTGCTATCTTGCCATTTTGGCATATCCTCCTACTTGGTTGCAGAGGTAGATTAGGATGATGCTTTGCAGAGTTTGGTGTCTAGTGTCTGCTTTTTATCTTCAACCTGTGGTTGTGAACACCAAAACCAGGGTTTTATTGTGGTTAAAAAACCTTCAGCAGATGGGGTCATTCTGTGCAGCAACACATGGAAGGGTGTGAATGGTATTAGTGTGAGTGGTGCAAAGCAGCAAGGACAAAGAAATACTTAAGGAGGAAAAGGACAGTCTGGCCTTATATGGGGCAAAGATTTTGATTAGGAAACTCTATCAATGTAGGGAAGACAAAATGCCCAGTAAGACGTGATGTTTAGGTATTACTTCTCTGAGGTCGGTTGTACAGCCCTACAGCTACAGAAGCAAACACTGTGTTATATATATCAACTTCTTATTTATTCTTTGCACCACATGCATAAGGGAATCATGGGATCTGTTTCAGGAGACAAGCAGAGAAGAAAAATCGAAACAGCAACCTTAACATGAGCTGGGAATTTCTTTCTTCATTGCCAGCATTTTAAAAGGGGCAAGTCAACAAACACGACCTGTGCTCAAGGGTCACTGAGCTGTCAGCAGTGAAGGGGTAGTCTATGAAGAAGAGGTGAATTATTCTCCAATATCCCTATATTGTTTTAGCAAGCATTTACACATGAAACTCCAGCTCCTAGTCGGTTGCCACCATCTCCTGCTGTGTCTTTGTCTCAAATCCCTTCTTGTAAGGAGGCAGTGCTTCAAGCAACATTAGAGTGTAGGAGAAGCAGAAGATGCTCCTCCTTCCATCACTCATGGGGTTCTGATCCTCCTTTTTTGCATCAAAGACTTGGAACAGGACTGTGGTTAGGAGTTGACAGGAGGGAACAGGCTGTGCTGGGAGGAAGGCCTGCTATGCTGCAAGACAGTGGAGAAAGGAGAGACATGCTGGGAGGGTGGGGGCAGTGAGCCCCTGTCTGTAACACTCACAAATGATGCAGAATCCTTGAATCAGTTCAGGCCCCTTTGGTGAATACAACTTCATGTGAAACTGCGTCACTCTGAGTTTCACTGTGCCATAAAGTCCGGTGAGGGAAATCCTGACCTCTCATCTTAAAAATAAAATAAGATAGAGAGAGCAGTACTCTAAAAGACATAAACAACCATCCCGAGAGGGTCTCACCAGGGCATTTTAGTCAACCCAGCAGAATGGGATGTTCAGCTAAACAGCCAGAACAAGAAGTGCTGCTAATGGCAGCAGTTAAGTATTTTAGTTGGTGTTAGAATGTACCTATGGCTGAGACATTGCTGATTGATTTGTGATACCTGAAATTCTATTAGTTGCTCAAAGGCCAAATTGTTCTGCTTTGCGTATACAAGAGAAAGCCTCTTGCTTTTCTCTAGTGAATTGATTTAAGAGGGAGGGGAAACATATTTTGGAGAAAGCAAGTTAAAGATTTTTTGTTAATAATAAATGGCTGAGCGTAATTTAGGTTATTACTAAGTCTAAAGAAAGGAAACAGAACCATGATGTCATGTCTTTTTAGCTCCATTCAAACTCTTCATCTCCTGTTTTTCTGACTGAAATGACTGATAACATCCTAGACATTATGCATGGCAAAGACCTTTAAGTTCATTTTGCCCATCCGTCTGCCACAACATGTTCTTACTCAGAATGGTAAACAAGAAAACCATATTAGAGACAAACATCTCTAAAAGAATGGGTAGTATTAAGAAATTCTTTACTCATTTCTGTATATCGCCCTTGGTCTGAAAGGAGAGGCAATCAATGTGAATGATTTCAATGCCATGTGGCATCAAGTAAGGGTCACATCGCTTCCTACAACACTTTTGTCATGTGTTGGTTTTGATGACTTTTAGATTTAGTGAACTACTTTTCAGAGCTAATGGCTCTCATGAACCACTGGTTGAACTCACTGGGAACAGTAAAGCCCTAGAGCATCCCTGATGGTTGACATCTGTGACTGGGAACGTGTCAGGTTGAACAGTCAAAAATATAGCTCCTAGAAAGAAAGGTGATCTGCCAGAAATCCAGAGTATTAGAGGCAGGCCTTAGAACAAAAACTGGTGAAGAAGAAAGGGTCTGTTATCATACCTTTTTACAGAACCTGTCATACCGGACCCTGATGCCCCTGAGACAAAGATGAGGGATGCACATTAGTGACTTTCTGTAGGGCAGGGTCCATCTTTCAGAGCTGTGGGGTTGTGGCATACTGTCCTAGTTAGAACAACTGGGACCAATTCATCACTGGATGGGTGTAGCCCAGGACTGTGTATTCTATGGCCTTCCATGCCATTTCCTAGAAACTGTTGTCAGTAGAGGCCTGCGAGATAGGAAGATGTTCCTGTCCTCATACCGTTTTATGGAATTCCCCGCTCTGAGGGAGGGACTGAGCATTCCTGCCTGAACTGGAGAATATATAAACTTGGAGTTTTGGAACCTTTTTACCACTCGTGGAATCCAGAGGAAGACTGCAGCTCACCGCTCTCAGCCAGACTGCAGCTCACTGCTCTCAACTGGACTGCAGCTCATCGCTCTCAACCAGACTGAGACCACCACCCTCAACTGGACTGCAATCACCACTTTTGACCAGACTGCAATCACCACTCTTGACCAGACTGCAACAGCACTCTCACCAACAGGTTTTCCCCTCACTTTTTTCCTTTGGACTCAGGGGGCCCAAAGAACACCACTCTGTTCATGCCCCAAGGTGCTGGGTTATATATTTGGGTTTTGTGGGTTAAAACCAATTGTCTGTATAATTGTACTTATTGTATTATTTTCTTAAATTGTTATTCTGACTTATAATCTCTCTTTTGAGTTCATTTCCCCTGCTGGTTTACCTTTAAACCAGCACACATACCAACTCACATCTGGAACTCTAAGTGCAGTACAGACAAATGGTATATTTATTCAGCAGGTGCATTGCAGCAGTGCCTCTCAAGAGTTGCAGTTACACACAAGCCAGTCATACTCCCTGCCTCTCCTCCTTACACATTCATTACTGCTGTTCTGACATCTCTACTGTCGCTATTAGGTCCTCTGGCTACTGTCTTGAGAGCATTTTTGCCAGAGCTGACAATATAGCTTTGCATCAGCAAATGCCACCTCTCCATATGGACAGTTACCTTTCCAAATCTTGTTTTATGGCCAAGTGTTCTCTAACATCATCAGAACCCACTGGAAATTGTGGGTGCTCTAACCCACAGAGCAATATGTGAAGACCTAACTCATCTCCAATGATGTGTTCCTACACTGCTCCCAGAGCACTTGCTGAGTTCACCCTGAGCTCCTAGGAACACTTTCTCTGTGGCCTCAGCACCATATAGACATGGGCTAAATCCTCCTTCTGTAGCAGAAATGACTGGGAGAGCTGCCTCCTTCCACTGCTCTGTCTCCACGACGAGGATGCCCTGACTTCTCTGATTAGCTGTCTGTGGCAGGGATCTCTGCAAGTGCTTGCTGCCTCTGAGCCCCTGCAAGGAAAGATCATTAACATGCAGCCTGCCTGCCTGTGGAAAATGATACCTCTATACCTAGAAGTGAAGGATAACCAAATCAACACCCAGTTCTACTCCATTAATATGGCCTTCAGGAGGCAAATGCCTCTTAACAAGAAATTATGTGCCACTGATCATTTCATTTCAGCATCCAGGGCTCCTCATTAGTTCACAAGACAGTTTTCCTCTAGTGAAATGTCTTCCAACAGCATCTCTCACAGTCAGTGAATCTGCTTGCTCAAGTGTGAGGAAACGTGTGAGCTGTTTTCCTGCAGGTGCTGCAAGAGGCACAAACATCCCTAACATCAGAAAAATGCCACCTCTGTCCTGGATTACAGGCATTCCCATGCAATGGTATATGTGCCTCTCTTTTGCCTCCACATCTCCTTTCAGTCCTCAGGTGGGAAAATAAGCAAGAAACCACAGTTTAGGGTCCCCCCAAAACTCAAGACTGGATTATCATGCACTCCATGATGGTGTTGACACAGCAGCACTGGGCATTTTTGTACACATTAGGAGCAGAGAACTCATTTCTGTTGCAAAACCCCTGCTAGGAATAAAGTTAAATCCTCTAGGATCATTAAACTCATTTTGTTGTGGCTTCATTCTCCCTCAAGTCAAGGGTAACACTTGTCTTGGCACTTCTTTTGTTCATCTTCTCAAATTTCTTTAATAAGTCTGCTTATATTGAGAATATATTTGTCTTGCGTTGGGAGTGCTGAGAGATACCCGTGGTCCCTTCTGCTAGCTATGCCCTCTCCTCAGAAAATCTCTTTCACTGAATCCCTTTCAGTTTCTCCTGACTAAAAGGTAATTTCCAACCACTAATCACTGGCTAACTGTTATGCAAGCATGAAGTTCCCCTCAGGCATTTGCAGTTCCCACTCTCTAGGGCTTAGCTCAGCCACCAGCTCCAAGATACCTCCAGCCAGAGACAAGAACCTTTAGGAATGACTTTGCAAGGCTTTGTTTACGCAATCGTGTGGGTCAGCTTTCACGCCGGCATTTCTGTGACAAAATGAGCTGCTGGTCCCTTATCTAGCAGTGGCTGTTGAGGCTACTTGGACTAGGGGGTACAACCTAAGCAAAGGAGAAGTCCTTTGCTAGCAGAGACATGCCACTGAAAGCAATAATGGATCCCCTGTCGACTGTGCTGATGATGCTGGATCACCATGAGGGAACATTACATGGCTTTATATTTGTGATTTGCATAGCTTGCACTGTAGAGGTTTACAGTCTAATGTATGCATTTGCTGCTCTGTTGGGAGCTGTAAAGAAGAAAATCATGTAATAAAGAGCCTTCTGGTCCTGACATAAAATTCAGCATAATGCCTTCCTTCCTGCTGTTGCCTACTGTGTGTGGCAGTGTTACCATTGTGTAAATGCCAGCTAGGGCTCCTCGATGCTGTAGAGCAGAGCAGAGGAAAAGTCTGGAGAAGAGTTGAAGAGGGAGAAATTCAGGAATGCTCTCCAATTATGTGACAGGCAGGAAATATTTATACTCTTCTCCATATCCAGGTCAGGTTGGCTAAAACCTTCTCAGTCCTAGGTTCCATTGAGATGGGTCTGAGTTTGATTTCAGAAAAAGCTTTGTAGTTGTAAAGAGGGGAAAATGCAATACCACTTCACCTGGGCAGAGATGTGCAAAACATTTAGATGAACAGTCAGGAATGGCTTTGCAGCTTTTAAAGACAGAGCTTAAGAGCTCTACGAGCTTTTAATTGTTTTGTAAAACACTCTTATGCCAGTTTGTTATACACTGGAACTGATTTATTAACATGCCTCTGCTCTGTAGGTAATCTCAGTGGGGGAAAAAAGCATAGTAATGTTTAATTTTACACAACAGCAATCTATCTCCATCTTAAATTAGTTTACTGGCTACTTAATAGCCTGGTGCATTTGCAACTTTTTCGGAATGAGCCTATTTACAGATCTCGGGGTTGGTGACTACTTGCTGTCTTGTCTCTCTCTCCTAACCAACTTCATTAGCAAACATAATGCCCACTCTTTCAAATCCCAGAGGCAGGTGAATAGGCCTGAAAAGTAGCTCATTTCTCCAAAGACCAGAGTAGAGTTGGCAGTAAAAACCTGGTGCCTCTTTTCCTCCCACCAGTAGTTTCTCCATTAACTGGAGCCAAAAAAAAAAAAAAAAAGCCATCCTGAGAGATCTTTCCAGACTTCAAAAATTTACCTTAGGATGGAATTCCAGTTCTGAACTTTTGATTCTTTTCATGAAGAATTGGGAAAGAGGTGGGTGTGATGTTTAGAAATCAATTTGCAGCTCTGGACACCCTGCTTTATGAGGTGACGGGTCTCGATTTGCCATAAATGGGTGCATAAGGCTCTAGGGTTTAGTTTTCTACTTAAGATCTGTACTCTCTTTCTGAATAATGGGACAGATCACAACTCTAGGCTGGTCCTTTCTGAATTATTCTTGATATCTGTGAAACTTTCTGTGATTGCTTTCAGGTATAGTGTTTCTCTTTGCATGATACTCTATGTCTCACTTCATGCAAGTTTTGAGTCCTTTGACTGGTAATCTTACGGAACTGACAAGAGAGCTCTGTCATGTTTGTAACTTACTTGGATTTTCTTGGTCTGATGTCATATGCAAACAGTATATAGTGTACTATATTTGTGACTTTCCTAGATGGTGACCAAACTGCTTTTTTAGGATTGCAGAGTTCAAGACTGTATATTTTGGGACTAACATTTAGTTGACTCTTTATTGTATTAACCCCCTATACTCTGAAAATGATAGGTAGTTTACTCCAGCAGGAAGAAAACTGTTTATCATGGGTTTCTTAATATTCAGTAAAGCCGTAGTGAATGACTAAGAATAGTTATCAATTCATACCAGCAGACTGTGTTGATACATTTACAGCCATCAAAAAGGATTTGACAGGTAGTCCAAGCACAGCATCCCCTTTTTTCCCTGCTCCCTTTAAAAAAGAACTTAAACCGAAGGAAAAAATGCTTCAATGAGAATGCACTAGTCAAAGCAAAACAAAAGAAAACCCAAGTTTGCAGTTAAAAGACTACATGTTTCCATACAGAATTGCTATCCTGCTTTATATTTGCATTATTTAGTGTTGGCACGACTGCCTGCAGGAGCATTCTGGAGTTTCCTGGCCATGGTGCATAATGGTGGAGAGGCAGTCCCAATGAGAACACTGGTCCTCAGATGAGAGGGAGACACTCAACAGACTAACTGCAGCTGCCTTGGAGCAGTGCTGCAGCAGAGTATTGGAACAAAGGTATTTTCCTTTTCTCAGCACTGATTTACACATCCCCAAGAATATCTTCACAGAGAGCAGTTGTGTTCTGTCAAATGCCATATACAGGCAAACAAACATCGAACACATTGAGAGAAAATTCCCAGCCAGGCTCTGCTGTTTGTTTCTGTAATTCTCAGCTTCTGCTTTGCAAGCTTACTGGTGAAGAAGAGGCTATGACAAATTCCCCCTGAGGTCTGTATTTCTGTGCTGTTGGGGCTCTATATCTATGCCAGCTAACGGCTATTTCCTCTATTGCAAATTATCCACATACAACAGGAGCACTTTTAGTCCATACTCTGCTAGTAGTCATAGCTATTTTAATCACCCTCTTCTGCAAATTCTGCATCCCGCACATCCCTCTTTTGATGTGCACATCCTCTTCAACCAGATCACTCAAGCAAACAGCTGCTTTCGCAGCACCCCCATCTGGAGCGTTGCTCCAAATTACGGAAGGCAGATATGTTTATTATTATTTAAGATCTGTCAGGGACTGTATTAGCCACGCTGATGGTTCTGCTGAGATCTTCACTGCAGAAAGAAATGAACAAAACAAACAAAGGGATCTGAGATCTCTAAATCGTTCCTGTTCCATGGCAACCTTCCTTGAAGACTAGAAGACTCTTTAGGTGAAATAACATAGTGTGCTTGCTCAACCCTTTTATACCCCAGGGTATCAGTTGTTTCCCACTGCTGAAGACTTGCATCCCTTCTTATTTCTGTTCTTTCATGTTACGCAAGCTCTTCATTTTTCCAGGTTTAGACTTGCTGAAGAACAGCAGTACTGCTGCTGGAGTAAGCAGTGATCTCTCAGCTTTTTTGGATCTCAAAAAACAGTCTCTTCTGCAAGCCTGGTAGCATTATAGATGAGATTTCCAAGGAGATGAGAATACCACATTTAATCCTTAATTAGGTTCTTGGGTACCAACAAAGCAGCCTGAACCTGGGACTTCTTTTCATACGATGAAGCCAGAGAAGCAAACTTAGAGGTGTTCTGTCCTTGGGCCACCTCAGGTCTGCCCCATAGATGGCTGATCTCTGTTGTACCACTAGGGAAACTGGGGAAGCGCTGACAGAGGTCTCCAGGAAATTGCTGCTTGGAAGACACAGGAACTCAGTCCACCAGCTGTGCAGACTAGGTGAGGGGATGCTAGAGGAGAGTCTAGGGAAAGAGCAAGGTCTGTCATAGCTGGTATACATGCAAAGTCTGCCTGCCTGTCATCTCTCTCTCTTCCCCTAACCTCTTGTAGTTGTTTTGTTATCTCACAAGGATTCATATATTGCTTTCCCTTAGAAGGGACCATGATGGGGAATTCTAGGGCTTTTGAGTCACACTTTTCCAGACCTCTTAAAAGACTTGATGCACACTGGTCCTCTATCTCCCTTTGTCTCTCTACAGGAGCATGTCCTGACATCTGTGTGCATGGAAGGAACTTGAGAAACTCTCCACATGCCTCTACAGCAAGCAGAGGTAGATATTGCACACTAAAGACATGGACAAACTCTCATGTAGTTTAGGTTGGTGCTTTACCACATCTGTATCCTCTCCCAGCTGAAGCTGTGCCTTGTCACCAAGTGTTGTTGCTCTGAGGAGCTGCCATTTCGGCCCATTTATGCTCCAAGACCTATCAGAGGAAGAGCAGGCCACTCCAGCTCAAGACTGGGACATGGAGGACCCAAGGCTGCTCTTGGCTCTGCTGTGTGACTTGAGATCTTGCTTTGCCCTCCCTCCGTGAGCTGCACTCCAGGATGACAGATGCAAAGGACAGATCATGTTCTTTGAGGCAAGACTCCCAACAAGGCATGAAAGTGTTCTTGCAGTTGTCTAAGGGAAGATGGGGGGAAGAGCTGGTGCAGGCATTGAGAGGTGCCTCGGATTTGGCTGCTACTGCTGCTGCCAGTGTGTCTTCCCAGCAGAAGGATGTTGCTAAGTTCCCCATACAGCCCTGGGAGTGTGTCATTCTCTGGTGGGTGGTTGTAAAAAACTGTTTGAGAAAGTTTCAAAAGAAGCTTAACAACAGTGAGAAGAGCTGCAACTCCATGCAAATAGCCAAGGCCCATTTGCAAAACACGAATGCCACATCTGCTCCTAGCAGAGATCAGCTGACAGTGGCAGGAACTCTGTCATTTCTTCCCTAAAACCGGGAATTATTTGACTTAAAACTTGAGCCAAAGGGTTTTGTCCTCAGATGTGTCAGTTGATCAGAAACAAGGCAAGGGGAAGATAACACCCCTGCCATTGGCCGCTAGTGACAGGCTCAGTACTGACATTCTCATGGGTTTGGGAAGGGAGATGTAAGGCAGGGTAAAAGTCAGAGCTGACCAAGTGCTCAGTGCTTTTCTGTATCAGGACACCCTTGCCAGTCCATTAGGTGATGTGGAGACATTCCCATTCTGTTGAATTTGCCAGTAGGAGATTTTTGAATAAAATCTAGAAATGACAATAAATTTCGGATTCCAGAGAAGTTAAGGGCCACCAAAGAGAGCTACTTAAGTTCTCCTGTTATTTATTCTGGACTCCTACTTCCAGCAGGGCTTCTTATCTTTCTCAGTCTCTTGCAATTATGGAGTACTTCCCCAATGCTATAGTTCATAAACTCATTTCTCTCTGTCTTCTCTGCCTCTCCCTTTTCTTTCACTTTCTCTCTCCTTTACTACAATCTTGAATGGCATAGCAATTAGCAACCTTTGTCGTCTCTGCATTTGACACTCTTCAACTCCAAGATAAGCAGCTACACATAAAATGAAAATATCAATGCTATCCTAAGCATCTGCATATGCAGAGAAAGTATCATTGACCTCCTTAATGACTGGTATAAATGCAGGCTTAGTCTTCAGGGAAAACCTTGACTTTTATTGCTTGGTGGCTCTTCTTGCTGTGATTCTTGGTGTTGTCCTGTTCAACTGGACATGATGATCCTTGTAGGTCCCTTCCAATGCTGGATATTCTACGATTTTCTTTCCAGAGACTCAGTTCCAGTCCTCGTTTGTTCCAGAAGACTGAAGCATGAGACAACCAACAAGTTAGTGGGTTGCCTGTCAACAATATTTTCAGCCTCTCCTTTACACTCTTTACTTCCAAAGACTGGTACCCAGCTTTGGCACATGGAAGCAGGTAAACCTAGTTACACTCAGGGAATGGCAGTGGTGAGATCTCAGTTTGCCATGTGTTCCATACTGTCATGAATAGACTGCTCTTCAGTCATCCACCTTTCTACTTTAGAGCTAAACAGGTATCCCTATGCAGCAGACAAATCTTCACGTGCCTGTAAGGCAACAGGTTTTAAACATCTTTCAGTTCAAACCCATGATCCAATACAATAACTACCACCCGTCCACCATATTAACCATTTGATTTCAGAAGTAAAAGTTCTAGTTTTGAAAAAAGACTGTGTTTTCCACACCAGGATATCAGCCTTGATTTCTAGTCTATGAATCCCTGAATTTCATTGGAGGACCTTCACATGGTTTTGGCTTGCAGACATATGTCCTGGATATCAGGCTGGCTCCACGTGGGTAGGCTATGTTTCTTTGTAGCTGTCATACAGCCCTGCTCCCAGAAGCTGTTGAAAAGCTTGACTTGCCAGAGGGACAGGGTGGAGACCCTAGGCCATAACTATAACTGTGTCACCTAAGTTTTTTGGGTTAACAGGTGTCTTTATACCCTTGTTTACTTAAATTTCAGTAATTTCAGCAATGGTCATATCCAATGTTCTGTATTATTAAAAACGTTCCTTTTAAAATATAGATAGGTTTTCTAAGTGCAAACAGGACCTCAGGGCACATTGTTTCAACAGACGTATTTCAGCTTTCATGCTTTGCTGTAGGTATCACTCTACCATGCTTTAGGCAACACCATGTGCATATTCCACCTCATCTGCCTGTACATCACAGAAAAAAGTGCTCACTGGGATGCAGTAGTTGGAGGTGTTAATGGAAACATGTCAGGTGCCCCCTTCCCAGCTCCCCATATTCCCCCAAGAATCTCTGTTCTTTGATGAGGCATTGAAAAGTACAAAATTTCTATTGCAAAATGCAAACACAAGAGTAAATCACAATAAAATGTTAATGGAAGCAAAGAATAAAGTTAGCCATGAGAAATGCTCTCCCTAGGTGAATATCCCTATGACAAGAAGTGGTCGATATCCCATTGGAATAACCTTTCCAGCAAGGCTCAGTTTTGAATAAGCTTCACGTTGCCCTTGCTACTATGAAAGGAAATCACTTCTTTAGTAGGGAAGAGAAAATTGAGCTCTCTTCTTGTCTGTAATTGAATTAGTCAGCTGCCTTTGCAGGTGCCATAGTAGGAATCATAGTGTTAGAAAGGAACAGCTGAGCTGAAGAATGAAGATAGTAGCATTAGAGCTGAAAACCAAAGGCATTCTCATCAACATATAATCCTAGACTTATATAATTGAATATATAATCCTGTGACTGTAAGAAGTCATACAAGAACAGCTTCAAGAGGATTATCATTTCCTACGTACACTCAGACATCTCCTCTCTGCTGCCCCAGACAGATTAAACAGTGATTTTTCAGACCAAAGCTAGGAGAAATGCGCAGAGATGACTACAAAATGAGCACAGACCTACAAAGGAATTCAGATCTATAGGGCTTCTCTAAGAAACCTGTTCAGAGTTCCTCAAGCGACTGGGAAGTGTCCCATCCATTTCACCTAGTTTCAGATCAAACCCCAGAAAAGCCAGAACTGAATAGGACACCATGGGGAGTCGACCCCACTTGGGGCCAGCCAGTAGACCTCACAAGCCCCATTGTCAGCAAGTATCAAAGAGCAACCATCCTTCAAAGGCTATAAAACACTGATGATGTAAATTTACACCCCTTCATCCAACTTGTATGCAGGGTCACAATGTCAATAAGGGTTTCAGATACTGCTGCATGAAAGGCAGGGAGACTACACAATGATGGATGGAAATCAGCCTTGTTTTACTCAAATAAGCACAACTCTTTCTTTACCCTTCCAGTGGCATATCTGCAAAATTGAAACCTTTAGGGACCAGACAGGGAGAAACAAAGCAAAGAACTGTCTGGGAAGATGTGCGCTTGCACATAATTTAGGACTCTTCAAAAGCACTGGGAATATGAAAGAAGGCAATGTAGTCTCAAATTGCCATAGACATGCCTTTCATTACTTTCCTTGCTGTGGGCAAGGGCCCAAACCTTAGTTCTCTCTCACATGAGGAGTTACAGAGAAAGTAAGATGATTTTTGAAGAGCACTGATGTGACTCAGCCTAATTGCTCCAACAGCAGCAATGGCACAGAAACCCTGGAGATCGCTATCATGACCTGGTGCTTTGCTTCAAGCCACATGCTGCAAATAATAATACCACTTCTTCCTAGTGAAGAGCTCATATGAAAGGGGATTGTCTGGATTTTGTCTGGGATAGAGTTCATTTTCTTCTTAGTAGCTGGTACAGTGTTG
Source organism: Lepidothrix coronata (assembly GCF_001604755.1). Lineage (NCBI taxonomy): Eukaryota > Metazoa > Chordata > Aves > Passeriformes > Pipridae > Lepidothrix > Lepidothrix coronata. The sequence continues at coordinate 675,318 of NW_016690435.1, forward strand.
AGTGTTGGATTTAGGATGAGTACTATACTAATGTTTTAGTTGTTGCTAAGTTGTGCTTAACGTAATTTAAGGACTTTGGAGTGTCCCCTGCTCTACTAGTGAGGAGCTGCACAAGCAGCCAGGAGGGAGCACAGCTGGAACAGCTGACCCGAACTGGCTACAGGGTATTCCATAGCATAGAACATTATGCCCAGTGCATAAACTGGTGGGAGCTGGCCAAGAGGGGTGGATTGCTGCTCTGGAATGGGCTGGGCATTGGTCAGTGGATGGTGAGCAATTCTGTGCATCACTTATTTCTCTTGGGTTTTATTCCTCTCTCTCTTGTCTTTTCATTATTATTATTATTATTGTTATATTATACTATTTTACTTTATTTCAGTTATTCAGTTATTAAACTGCTCTTATCTCAACCCACAGGTTTAATCTTTTTCCAGTTCTCTTCCCCCACTAGGGTTAGGGGGAAGGAGTGAGTGAGAGACTGGATGCATAGTAGTATTTAGTTGCCAGCTGGGGTTAAACTACAACAGGGATTCATTCCAGCCTGGTGAGACAGCTTCTGCTCATAGTAGGAATTTGACCTTACTGCTATCTCACTGCTGGGCTTAGGACCCCCTTCTGTCTTGGACATTGGAGAGGCAGCTGTGCAGAATATTTTTTTTCTGCAGGTTGCTGTTCCCAGTCTCCACAGCATCCCCTTTTCCCTGCACAGTGCTCTTTGGCATGTTACCTAACACTGGTCTGCAGAACAGAAGTTTCAGTCTCCAGTCCTGCTGGAGTCCAGCACAAACCAAGGCACTTCTAGTAGTGTGCACACCACTAGCAATCTGTCCTGCTGCCCAAGGCTGACAAAATCACAGACAGTTTTGGCTGTTCCACACCACGTACCAAAGATGGCAGAAGGTGTTCTATCTTCAAAACCTCCTATTTCCTGGCACTCCATTCCTTCCTCATCATCCCAGATGTCTCTTGACATTTGAAGGCCCTGTTTCCGGCTGGTACCAGTGTGTGGGACATATTTGCTCACATTCTCTGAGAGGGTATATGAAGTAGATAGTTTTTTTTCACTCTCCAGCATGCAGACACCACAGACCACATCTTAAATCTGTCTCAGATGGAGGTTTAAAATGGCACAGAGACATTTTCTGAGGGAGTCAGGGACAGGGTCATGCAGTACCCACTCCCATGAAGAATGGTGGAGCTGTGCCCTGTGAGAGTGATTTCCCATCTCTGCAAGTTTTGCGTACGGTGTTCCTGTTGGCACAAGGAACCACAGGGTAACTCCAACTGAGCAGGAATAACTCTACCTATATACAAAGAAGAAATATTTCCTCCATCAGCAAGAGAGCTTTTCTGTAGTGGGAGATAGAAATGTAAGCAGAAGTGCAATATATCTTACCTGCTACTTAGAATGGTTTTGGGACTGGCATCCTTGCTACTGTGAGAACCTCCTTTTTGAATTGAAAGGGTAACAAAGCGTCTCAGAGCACCCTGTAATAACATTTGTATCCTATTCCAAAAAGTGTTAGGGCTTGCCCCTTTGCTGTTTTCTAGTGGAGCAGAGAAGTGTGGACAATTAGCTTGGTGTTGCTAGGATGCTCTTGATAACGCCTGTATCTCTTTTACAGCCACCAATACTAGTCCAGGAAGAGGATCCCTATTGTACTAGGAGCACTACAAATCAAAGTTAACACACTTGAAATTACAAGAAAAATTCATGAGCCTGGCCCCAAGGACTTACAGCTAAAAAAAATTGAGAGATAGAGAGGGAGTAGACAGTGGGAGGGTGCTGGTCACTAAGGCAGACTGTTGCTTTAGACCTCTGGCTGTGTAGCTATCATGAAACCATTAAGCACTGAGCAAATAATGAAAAGAGTTGTTCATGAATATTTTAACGGAATATTTTCACAGAGGATGTATTTCAGTCATGAAATATGTATTAGCCCAGTGGGGCAAAGAGATAGCACGGAGAGACAGAAAGAAGGGGGAGGAGGAGAGGAGAGCAAGTAAACTCTGAAATAATTAATTATCAAATCCTTCTCCACGTGAATGACTTCCTGTTGAACTCTTCTGATGGACAAATGCAACAGATATATCAGACCAGGATAGGCTTTGGGTCTCACTAGTGCAGCCCTGCTTTAGTAGCTCCACCATTCCACTGTGAAAGATGATACTTGCTCATCGACATGGTTTATATCTCTGCATCCAGACTCTCACCCTGCTTACTTGCTGCCACTACTTGATGTAGCCCATCCCCTTCCATAGCCTTTTGTGCTGCTGTGTGAATCAGATGGGTCTGTTGACCTCAACAAGAGGTAGGAATCACTCTGAACAAGTTCTGAGGACTTGGTCCCCCAAGGCAGACCAGATCTTCCTTTGCTCTTCATCTCTCACTGAGGAGGAAGGTTTTAACAATGGTTTGACATTGCCTGCCCCTTACCTCTGTTCACAGCTGGCTGAACTCTTGGGAAAACCCTGTCACAAGCAACTTCAAGATAATATGTTCCTTAAGCTGTAGATCGCTAAGCACTGCTCCAGGCTGAGATGAAGCCCAGGAGCTCAGCCCACAATGCCTGGGCACTGATTCTTGGAAGATGGGGGAGGCAGAGAGCACTGACTCGTTCGTATACTGTCAAAAGCTCAGATGATGAATGGCAACTCATGCTATAGTGGTGTGGCATTCTGATCCCTACCGTGAAAAGCAATGTCCTGTATTTAACAGGCATGGAGGGTCTTCAGCTGGATTTTGCAGAAAAAGCAAAAGCAGGCTTATAGCTTTCCTCTCCCTGCCTGTATGCGACGGAGTAGTCTTGGGCATGAGATAACCCAACTACATGTGAAAGAGATTTCCTCTGTAGAGGCTGCCATCCTGCCAGATGCCCAGGGTAGCACACCCTACTCCCTTACCTTAAAAGGAAGGGACTGCAGAGCAACAAGCAAAGTCCCTTCGAACAAAGGGAACCTGCCCTGACTCTGAGGTTTGCATTTGACAGGACTAGTCCTGTGTTCGCCCAGGGTGTCCTGCTAAGGTTTTTATTCCTCTTCACAGAGTGCAGCATATCAGTCGCATCCTCCCACACTAAATGTGTTTTCCTGCCTCTCCGCAGCAGTTCCACTTGGTGCAGGGTGTGCAGTCAGGGCCATGCACACAGACACACAGCCCTCCTGATGACAGGGACCTGGCACCTGCAGCTGCTCTTCAGGCTTGACCCGCCTTCTGCTAGACAAGCCAATAGACTGGAAGAGGGGAGCTTTTGATTTTGCTTCTTCATTACTTTTGGCATACACAGCAATGCCAATTAAATCATGGGGAACAAGATACTTGCTAGATGTATGCAACAGAGTAAAGGAGAGGGAAAGAAAAAAAGAAGCAGACCATGTCTTTATTTGTACAGTCTGGAATAATTTGATATTGGAAAACATTTGCAGGTTGTTGATGACTCCTTAGAACCACTAGGAAGGATCCTTATTAACAATCTCTGCTCTCCCTGTTGGACAATGAGGACTTATGTGCTAATGGGTTTCCAGTGAGGAAGAACTGTACCCCTGGGAAGCAGTTTGTTAAAGGGAGAAGAGACCTTTGGAATGGCCTCTTTCTTTTCACCAGCTATCATCAAAGCAGCATTCTGACTGTGGGCCCAATAAATCAAAAATAAAATGGTCCCAGAATGCCAAAGTAAGAATTGTTCCAGCTCTGCTTCATCCTGCTCCATTCTCTTAGTATGGCAAGAGGAGATTCAAGGAGCAAGCCTGGCATGAAAACTATATTGTAAGATGGTTGGAGCAGGCATTAGTGAGATGCAGGAGGAAAAGAGAGTACCAAAGTTAAAAAATCCTTGTTGATCCATGCCTCAAGCCAGTTTGCTTTCTTCCTGGGGGCAGGAATGGGAGCTGACTCAGGCATGATGGAAGCACATTAGCAGGATGTTCCTGCCATCATAGAAATTAAACCAGCAGCCCTGTACTGCAAGGCCTACAGACTCCCTCATTTACTCCTTTTTAACACACTGCAGTTGTGATGTCTCATGGGTCTTTCTATGATGCTAGCAGACAAACTGCATTGGGAGAGGCTGTTACTTGTGCTTGGGCAGGTGACTCACTCCTCAGCAGCAGCTTTTCTGGAGAACTCCCCTTATATGTCAGCAGCTTTCTTCCCTGCTCACTGTGCAGTGGAAGGATGGGCAAAGCCTGTCTAGCTCACTATGGCTGCTGCTGGGCAGCTGCCACTCCTGGGAAGATAGTGCTGCTGCCTGAGTGTCTTTTGTACACCCACACCCCAGCCCTGCTGAAACACTCAGTGGAAGAATGCAGAATACCACATCTTCCACTCTTCAGACGACTTGCACCCAATTTAAAAGGGTGGATATAGTAACCACAAAGGGCAAAAGTAGGGTTGATGTTTGCATAGCAGAAAGGGAGAATGAATCAGGACCAGATGGGCAACAAAAGGAGCAGAAATAAGCAGAAAGAGAAGGTTAAGAAGTCTATGGGAGAAGTAATAAAGCTCTTTGATAGACCCACACACATACACACATGCAAGTCCTGCCCCACTGAAACACAGCACCACCTGCGTGGGAGTCCTGTAGTTGTAGGAGGGAGGACTTTTGTGCACAAGAGATTAGAGGCAAGTATCTGCTGGCATGACAACACTGTGATGTGTTTCTGCTGGAGAACATGGAGTTCTTGTCTTGCAGCTGCTGAGTCATAGGAAAGACAGAGCAGTCATTTCAGGGTGTTGACAACTTAATACAAGGTTAGACCTTCCATTTCCATGCCAACAGTGATGGTGACGAATACAAATTAGTTGTTCCAGGTCAGCTGATGAACTTTCCCCATAATGAAAAATTAGATCTTGTTGAGTCTTCCTGTACTGAGTACGGAGTTGAATCCAGAGATTCCAGAGCACATCCTCCAGTTTCTTCAGCCTGTGCAGAGGTGTTACTGGCATTAGTAGATGCTAGTGGATATCTGGGTAGGATACCTGTCTTTACAGCACACTTAATTCTCCTTATTCACTTTCCTCATCCAAGGATTGTTTTGAGGACTAGGCACAAAGGATGGAGAATATGTTCTTTGTAGTGCAGTGATTACACTACCTAATGCAGTTACTAAGTCTCCCCCCCCAGAACAAGAAGCCTCGACAGGAATAATTTCCCTTCCAGCCTAAGTGTTTTCCCAGGTACTAAAGGCAGTCTCAGGTCTGCCTCCAGCAGCAGATGCAAAATACCCTGTAGATCCAGAATATCTTTTCTCAGGAGTTTGTTCACTCAAACCTCCCAGCTTAAACAAGAGAAGCAGCTTCCTCAGAATGATCACATTTATTCAGAAGCAACGTGTTGACTACTGAAAAGCAATTAAAAGTTGAATGCGTAATGACTCAAATGAGAATTTAGGCACCAAAGTTTTGTTGATTGGTTAAGACTCTGTGTGCATATATGTATATAAGGATGTCAGAAAAGAGTTTCTTTGAGATTTCTTGTATCAGAAGGTTTTCAAAAACATTTTGAAAAGGCTGTAGCATCCCATATCTATACATTTTCAAGCAGAACAGAACAAATCTCTTTTTTCAACTGGAAGGAAATTTTTCATCTGCAAGGTTTAGTTAATGTATATATATATAAAAAACTCAGAGAAGCGCAAAATTAAAGTGAAATATTTCAGAATTATACTTTAAAATAAGCACTATATAAAATACTTAAATAATTTCCATGATTTAAAAAAATAATTGTTGAACATTTATGTTCAACATCTTTTTTGACACTATTTTCTGCCCTTGGTCAGAAAGAAATGTCACATTTCATGCTCACACCCTTGCCTGTGTCTCTGTTTAATCTTGAATGGAATTTGATTTGGTTTAAAATTATTACAAGATCTCTCTCTTCTTCTTTTCTTCTCATCTGGAGCTTTCAAAACATTCCTCCTGAGTTTTTATCTTCTGGAATGTCACAGCTATATTTTAATGGGACTTTGGTCAATTTGGGTTTGTTTTGCCCTGTAAATATGGGATCTATTGTAAAAGTAGTGATAATATTTTAAAATGGAAGAGAGATGAGAAAGACAAAATTTTGTTTTATAAGAAGTATATCTATAAGAAAAGCAAAAATCCACTGCCTTATTCCCATACTTGTTACCAGATCAATAGTTCCAGGGGAAAAATAGGAACAGAAATCTAAGAGAAAACCCAAGGGAGCGCACAGTTTGCAATGCTATTTGTGTACTTTTTGATCAAGATTAAACAGACTTTTTTGATCTAAATGTGGTGACTTTAGCTCTTACACTAAATAGGTGCAAATTTTGTGTTGGCAAAATCAACACTCCTTTGTTAAATAAATATAGTAATATATTAGCATAATGGATTAACTGAGCATATCATCTTGCATTATAAACCAACAGCATTGAACTGAACTCTACAAAGAATAGGTGAAAATTCTGGGCCAGACTAGGGGTCCATCCAAGCCAATAACCTGCCTCCAGTGGTGTCATAAGCAGATAGGAAGAGAGGATTTTAAGAACAGAGTAAGCATATGATTCTGTAATACTTCTGTGATGTTATTCCCAAATAATATCCATGATAAAATTGATAAATTTATATCCATTGATAAAATTTAATTATTAAGTCAGAAAAACAACTTCTGATAGAATTTTACCTTTGAGATGGTCTCTTTGAACTTTGCTGCTGAGTTCAAAAAAGGAAAAAAATACAAGTTCACTTTTCCAATATTAGAGGTAGCAGTATATGGAGATGACAGAGTCCTTTATGCTCTTCTTCAATGTTTTTCAGGGAATCAAGCATCAAAAAAAAAAAAGGTGCATGGAATTAAATGAATTAACCAAACTAAAACATTTTGTTTTATAGAGGGATGACATGTTAATCATTTTAATCAGAAAAGAAAGGTAGCACATTAACTTTTTTAAACCAAATCAAGAAACCTAAGTGTCTACCAGAAGGAGTTAATTTTGCCCAGGGTTGTTCTCTATAACTGCTCACAGGGAATCCCAGAGCTTTGAGGCACCCGAAACAAGGCTTTCATGACATGCAACAGGGTTGGTTGATGTCCTCTGGGCTAGGAGCCAAAGTCAGGAGGCAGGAAAGTTCTGACTATGAGAGTAAATAGCTTCTGCTGGTGTCAGGGAATTGTGGTGAGTAGAAAGAGAAAGAACTGAAACATCTTCAGTCCTGCTTTTCTTCTGTGGGCTGGGCTTTGTGGGACCATACCTGACACTTCCTGCTCGCCCTTGGGAATGCAGACCACCAGCAGCTTTCAGGGGCTGAATTTAGGACTCTCTGCTATTTAGCTATCTTACAGGTCTATCATGTACATTCCTGATGTAATCAAGCATTTCCTTTCTGGTACAATGGTTACACATGTAACCCATATACTAGAGTAGGGAAACTTGCAGCTTGTGTTAATTTTTTGTGGCCTTTGCAATCATCTGCTTATCCATCTGTCCATCAGTGTTCACTGATAACAATACATTGGCTATTTTTTCTCATCAAGTAAGCAGAGCAAGTAGGGCTCCTGCAGTGGTGAAATCTATTTGTTGTTCACATATGCAGGGTGGAAGGCCATTCATTCCTCATGCTGGGCAGATTTTCCCCAGCATCCAAGCTGAATGGACACATAGGCTATCTGGCATTCCTGCAAGGGCAGGTTCCTGTCAGTGTTTCCTACTGTGTCAGATGCATTCTTCTAACAGCAGACCCCAAATTAATCTAGAGTCACTTTCCTCTCAAGATTCCTAAACAAAGATCCTTGAATCTTTTTAAAAGCGAAGTCTTTCTTTGCAGGGAAGAACAGCCTAGTTCATACTCTAAAAGGTAATGTATTGCAGAGTTAACTGATATGAAAAGCTCTGGGAGTGCAAACTGATTTGCCTCTTAGAGAAATACAATTAAACCAGCAAATACTCTGTGTCCTTTGTGATTTAGTTAGATTTCTTTCTGATTGATTTTAAAATAAAAGAAGTTTAGTGGCTAAGTGTAGTGGATTGACTGTGGCTGGACACCAAGTGCCCACCCAGCTGCTCTGTCACTCCCCTTCCCAGCTAGAAAAGGGGAGAGAGAATAAGGTGGAAAATGACCCATGGGTTGGGATAAGGCAGTTTACTAAGGCAAGAAAAAGCAAAAGCTTGCATGCACAAAAGCGAAGTGGAAAATTACAAGGTTTATTCTCTACTTCCCATCAGCAGCAATGTCCTGCCATATCCCAGGAAGCAGGGCTTCAACAACACGTAATGGTTTCTTAGCAGGCAGCCATTGGAAACAACAAACGTCCCCGTTCCTGCTCCTTTTCTTAGCTCTTGTGTCTGAGCTGATGTCATATGGTATGGAATATCCCTTTGGTTAGTTTGGGTCAGCTGGCCTGGTTGTGTCCCCTCCCAGGATCTTGCCCTCAGTTGGGGAAGGAGTGTTACAGTGCTGATGCTGTGCTCAGCAGTAGCCAAAACACTGGTGTGTTATCAATGCCTTTCTAGCTACCACTGCAAAGCAGAGCACTATGAGGGCTGCTATGAAGAAATGAACACCATCTCAGCCAGACCCAATACACTGTCCTAATCCATGAAGTGTGGAGAGGCAAATTTTGTCTTGATCCGCAAGCACATACAGGAGAAAAGTTCAGAAATAGCTAAAGCGAGATTACGAGACAAGCGAGGTCAAACATTGGTGTCCTAAACGATAATTTAACTTTATTATCTATGAAAGAGGAGAGAAAGGAGGAAAATAGGGAAGTAGGAAAAAGCCAAGAGCAATTAAAAAAAAGCAGAAGATAGTCACCACCATGGGTCCTGCAGCCTCCCGAAGACCTGTTCTTCAGTCCTGTGGTGAGGGTGATCTCCACTGGTATAGGTCAGGTGTTTGCTTATATAGAGTCTGGGCAGCAGACTTTACGATAGGCAATGGCAATGGCATGTCTGCCACATAGCAATTACATGTTTACTGCATGTAGGCACTGGTGTCCATGCAGCATTTGCCTGATGCCCTTAAAATTTATAACCTGAAGCATTGGTATCCATGCAACGTTCATGTGATCTATCTTGTGTGTGAAGGTTGAGGTTAAATGAACATCCTGTTTTTGCAACCGCTGTCTAACCAGAAGCCTTTTCCAACAACACCCAGGCAATTGTAAAACAAGACAGTTGTCTATTTTAAAATAGAACAGTCTTCTACAGTGGCATCTGGATACGTTTCAGAAGCCTGAGTTTGCTGAAGCTTCTGCTCATCCTTGCAGGATCACTCCTTTTCTCCATCTCTGCCTCTGTTTCCTTGTTTTCACCTGAAGGTGGTTTGGCTGATTTAAAAATCTGAATAAAAACTGGGCATTAATTTAAATCAAACAAAGGGACCAGAATGGGGATGGAGAGGTTGGAGAGACACTGGTTGATGGAGTGATCCAGGCTCCATGAAGCAGTATGTTCTGTCTCTGGTCACCTGGAGCACTCCCCAGCACAAACAAGGCTAGACTTCAAGTCTCCTCAATACCAAGCCTTACCGTCTGCCTACTAAGGTGCAAATCCTTGGCCACTCCAACAACAGTAGCCATACTGAGATGACTTTGGAGGACATTTGGTCCTAGGGACCTTTCTCTCAACATCTGCTTGTCAGGCATTTTTCACATATACGACTCAAGACAATCTGTGGATCTACCTCAGAGAAGTGGAATTCTTGCTTCCTATTAATCAGCGCTATAGTCATGAAGTTCCTCTGTCTGTCTGCTAAAGACAGTTGCATCACTTATGTTGCCTCTCCAGGAGAGGGGGAGAAAAGTCCATTAAGGTTGAAAGAGAACAAGAAAAGTAATGTAAGAAAACATAAGTTTTGGGGATTTTTTCCCCAGTTTTGTTGGTTTCGTGGACTTCAAGAAAGTGGAAGAATGAAAAGGGGAGAAAGGGTCTTCCCATATGAAAGAAGTAATCTTCATCTTTTGATCTTTGGTGACTTCTGAAAAGTTGAGTTCATTCAAGGTAAACAAGTGGAATAAGTTACCTCACATTCATTGTTGGATGCTGCAGAGTCCACAGGGCCTGATAACTTGTTAGACTACTAGTTAACATATCAAATGACAAAATGTTTCTCGGAAATGTCTTGGGCTGCATCTCCTGCCTAGAAAGATGTGACCAACAGCATCGGTGGGGATTAGACAAATTTGTGGAATTTGCAGGCTGGTCTGGCAAATGGCACTCCAGGAAACAGTCCTCCAGTGACAATTCCATATAACTGATATGGCACTCATGTGCTGGGAAAAAAACAAACCCTCCTAAGGAAACCAGGCTCTGCCAACCACAAATCAGAATGAGCTACTCTGAAAGTCCTCAACACATGAAATTCTGAGTAGATAAACAGTGTATCACAGATTACATGTAGGGAAATCACGGGTGATTGTAATATAAAAAAAAAGTAGATGAGAAAGCTATTGAAATCAACAAACAAGTGAATCTTACCTCAAGAGTTCTTAAACTTATCTCAAAAAATGTTAATGGTCTATTGTATAGGAGACTGTATAATTCTCTTAAACCCCAGAGATCTAATTTCGGCTCAAAAGGGGCACTTGTGAGTGAGAAAATTGAGAGCTCAGAACTGGAGGAACTCATCCTCTGATCAAATCTCTTCCTGTCAGGAGAGAAACCACCCCAGAGGCACTTTTAAACCTGCACTGTCTGTCTTTACCTGTTCTTGTTCTTCCCCAAATTGTGGCTCAGGGTGCCGAAGGCAGAAATGCCCATCATCTCCCTGTCCTACCACCCCTTTCTTGTCTGTTCCAAGCAGGGAAAGTGGGGATCCAGGGCTGAGATCGTCTCCGGCAGCACTAAGCAGCATCTTCCACCCTATCCTGTGGTGTGTGACACATGTTGGAGGGAAGAGCCACTGCTATGAATGTAGAGTACCCACTGACATGGTCTTCTTCCCATCATAAATGAGGAAGAGAACCAGAAGCAGATAGAAGGAACCATAGCAAAACAAGGACAGAGCTGGTGCCTCACCGTGTTCTCTCCCACTGGGTACAGTGGACATTTCAAATTTCAACAGTACCATGTATCTGCTCATCTACCCCAAGGGGTAGTAAATTGAGCCAAAATGATAAGCCCCCAACTTGGAACTGGGGATTGATGCCACCACTCCGCATGAGATATATACTCACGTGGCTTGATGTGTGATCATGTGGCCAGTCCCATGAACAGAAAGGGTCTCAGTGGTGAGATCTGAGATCCACAACTACCTAGGTTGGGACCATGCATTGCACCTTGATACAAATGGAGTTAGGGAGTCATGGAGCAATAGGGTTGGATGTGGACAGAGGGAATCCACTTTCCACACCAACCTTACATAACAAGTTAGAGGTAGAAATATAATGACTGCAGCTTTTCCCCAAACCTCTCTCTAGCAAGTCTTTCAGCAGAGCCCTAACAAAGTCATCACAGGGCCCTGGTTTTCCTTGTGAACAGAGGCACATTTGTGTATAAAGAAATTGACAGGTCAATAACATCTTGCACAACCTTGTACAACTGTTAGACCTTGGCAATCTGTGGCACTGTCCAATCAGTTCCAGTACAGAGCCTGTGACAAGGGTAGGGGCACCACAGGCAGAAAGTACCTTATGATGTCCCTTGAGATGAGGACAACCTCTTGCCACGCACAAAATGGAATCTGAAAAATAGCAATCACTTCCAGATTCTCCTTCCTGACTAATGCTCACATTTTAAACTCCATGTCTTCAAATAAAGAGGAAGCAAACAGCTATCTAAATGGAAAAGTAAAGGAGCCCCTTGCGACTGAAGTAATCACTAATAATTTGTTGATAAACTTCAGTTGTTCATAGATAGTTGCCTCCAGCCTCTAGGCAGATAATGTATATGTCTACATGCGTGGACACAAACCCAAGGCATCTGCATGTAAGTCTGTATGTGTCTACAAACTAGGCTTCACCACCTGGCACCTTTTCCAAATTTTCCTCTCTTTCATCACAAAATGGCAACATCTGCTTAAGGGCTAGAAGCAAAGTGGAGGGGCAAAATCATGTTCTTTACCATAAACATCCAAAATTCCTGTATACACCAGGAAAACAGAATTGCCCTCATATCACAGGCTGAGGTCTCATTCTCTCAAGTGCAATCAAATGAACTGCTGTTGCTGTGGAGCTTGTCTAAAAACATCTCTCTGCATTCTGCTAATTCAGGCCTTTTATGCCTGCTGTTCTCATTATTATGCTCTTGTTTTTCCAAGTGTTGAAATCTCACTCGGACATTTATAGTTTTATCTGTACTCAAATACACAATCAACCGCCACAGGAAGCACCAACCGGCTACTGAATCACATCCTTGCCTGTATTTTCAAATTCCAGCAGAATACATTGATATCAAAATGATCCCATGGCTGAAATCCAAATGTTATGAAAGTTGATCATGCAGAAGAGGTAGACTCATACTGGTCTTTATTTACACCCTCATCTCCCCATTCACACTCTTCTCCTGAACCTGTCATGCATATCCAGGGATAAATGTTGTTCCCAGTATATCCCCTTCCACCAACACAGCATCATTTAATTTGGTGGCTGTAGAAGTGCCATTACTAAGGCCCCTTCTTTTCACCTGCCACATCATCATTCAGAAGCTTGGCAGGATATTGTAAAGGCTGGAAGTTCACATGCTATTGCAGGGAAAAGAAGGGTATGCTCACAAGGAAGGAAATGTCACTTGAAGGGCCAGATGAAGAAATGTTAGGTTAAATTACAGAGGAACCTGAAGTGACTGCACCAGACACAAAGTGGTCACCAGCCTGTCCTTTCTCACTGCTTTCACACAGGTGGCTTTTCCTCCTGCCCACCGTGAGAAACCTGTTGTTTGTTTCACTGCTTTGCTGAGTGCTCATATTGAGGCAGCGGGTGAGGCAGGTCAGAGAGGCCACTGATGGGAAGCAGCAAGTGTATGCTGCAATGCACTCACGTTGCACGATGCTGTGCTCTGCCCACTGAGGGCACAAGCCTGTTTACTAGAATGAGGATTCATTGTTGAAAGAAATCCTTCAGAAGTAAGTTTTCAGACTGGATTTTGTTTTATCCCTCTGAGATGCAGCAGAGCACTTAGGACATATGACAAGAGCCTCAAGCAAGCAGCAGCAGCAGCAACTGCTGTTTATCCAGTTTATCCCCTCTCTATGTGGTAATAAAACTCTGATGACATCTTTTTGTCTCTTCTACTCAAGTTCTCATAGTATGCCAGCATTGCCTCAGGGGAAGTTCCATGCAGGTTAGGCATTTATTTTCTTACCATCCTTATCAGCCATCCCAACTGGATCTCAGTGCTACCAGGCAAGTGAAGATCTTATGCTTTTTATCTCCTAAATTCTTAGGGTGAGGTTGATCCTTCACTGAAAGAAAGACATCAATCCCAAGCAAGTTATCTAGTCTCTACCTATCAACACTGAAGGGTGGGTGGGAGTTTACTGAAGATGACCCACCAATCGGTATTGGACATTGCAGTCTGAAGACTAGATTAGGCTGGGTTGGATGCCTTCCTTTGAAGAAGAAAATAAATTTAAGCATCAGTAGAGATTAAGTCCAGCATTGAGCAAAGGAGTTTTGTGTCTCTGGAAGTGCCTGCATTTCAGGTGACACCTGCTCCCCACTGTTTCCTCAATAAGTTCCAGACAGAGAATGTCTGCTTGAGACTCATGTCCATTTTCTAGGCCATCTTCCCAGCAGAAATGACAGAAGCCTTGTTATGGGTTTACTTGTTCTAAAAATCCAAGTGGAAATTTTCCTTTCCCTTGTCCCGCTGTAAAAGAAGGATGTTGAATGGGGAGGGGGATGGGATGATTGACTATACAAAAGAACTAGCTGGCAGACCTGCATTCCAGACTAATGGCCCATCCAAAACTGCAGGGAGCTGAGAGGAGTTTTTTCTCCTCCTCTTCTTGCAAACTGGGGACACTTCACTTTTTGCCTTAACGGGGGCAAGGTGTGTTAGAAAAGCTTGGAGGCCGTTTTGCTCTCGACCTGGTCATCTGGCTGCTCTCCAGCCTCGACTTGCCTGCGCGCTGCCCTGTCTCCAGCCCGAATCTGCTCAGAATTCATCGTAGAGTTTGTGCTCATCGATGAAAAAGGGGGAGTCCTGTCTACAGCAAGCTGCAGACAGCGTGAGTTTAGTGAGAAGGAAACTGCCCTTCTTTCCCGTGTTCCCCTTCTCCTCCTTAGTGGGAGAAGGGCTTCTCCCATTTTCCAGCTTCTCCCGTGATCCGGGGCCCCACACAGTGGCGACCACCAGTGATCCAACAGCGCCCCCTGCTGACCAACACCAAGCACTGCAGGCTCTGCACCTCCAGCGATCCAACAGCGCCCCCTGCCAACCGTGATTAGAATTGCACAAGAGGACAGCAAAGTATCAGACTCCTTTTTGAAGGGGAGTTTTGGATACAGGATTATTGCTTAGTTGTTTTTGTGTTCTGTTACTGGTTTTTCCAATATATATATATCCTTTAATAAAGGGTTGTTATTTCTTCCTTTTTCCATACTTCTTCGATTGGAGCCTCTTAATTTTGGCTTTACAATTTCTGAGAGAGAAGAGTTTGGTCTACCTCATAACTCATCCTTCTTAGCAAAGCACTCTAGTCTCTTTAAACTGAGACAAGCCTCCAGAAGAGCTCTTTGCTGTCTGAAAGGCAAGTTACCACATGCTGAAGTTTCTGTTATACTGTGGACATAATGGAATTTGCAAATGCCTGACAGAGCAAAGAACAATTGGTCATTTAGTTCACCATTTCTGCCAGTGGAGCTGTTTGATGGAATTCCATGGTACCTTTGATGCTCTTCTCAGGACTGAAAACTCTTCTGCCATGTCCCAGCCCCTGCACTGGGTGTCTGCCAGCCCCCTGCTTTCTCCAACTGACTGGCACCTCCCTGCTGTCATTCATGGTTAGATCTTAACTTCACTTTTTACCCATCCATATCTTTAGCAAAGACCAGAGTCTTTTTCTTGCCACCAGTGGAAATAAAAGGTGGCATAAGCCTGAAAGTAGAATATATTGCCCAGAAATTTGAGATCAGCAGAAGTGCAAGTTAGGCAAGTTAAAAAGAGTAGGCAGAGCTTTTGACTGGAAGAAAGGTAGATGGTACAGGAGCAGAATCATCCTCTGCATGAGTTGCTCCTCATTCTGTGGTATTTTTTTGCATGTTCTTTGAAGAACTAAGACTCAGAGTTTGGCCAGTGGCTGCATGAAGCCTATATATCCCTGCTCTCTGCTGGCCATTTCTTCCCCTGAAACAAAAAGAAATCCTTTCATCACCTGACCAAAGGGGTCAGAATACCCTCTTCTCATCCTACATTGAGTCAATCCTGCTCTCCAGCCTTAGGTAGGTGAGGCAGGATTAATAATTGTGTCCAAGATGTTTCTGTTTCTAGATAGTGCATTTTTTGTGAAGGTATTTTGTGAGTATGATATATAAATCACTGTGGGATGCAGCAGAACTTTTTGGCCTTGCAGCTTGGAGGTACCGTATTCATCTTTTCTCTGCCTGTAAAACATGCAGCCCAGAGACATGATGAATATCTTTTGCAGAAGTTCAACTTGAAACTCCAGGGAAGTTCCTTGGAAGTGTTTATAAACAAGACATTCATTTTGTTAGTTAAACAAAAGAAGATAATCCTTCCAGACTTCCTTACCCCTTTGTCTCCCACCCCCCTCACTTTCCTGACTTACTTCCAAAGCTTCTAAAGAGAGGATTGATTGGAGACTGATATGAGCTAACATTGCTGTTCTCAACTTTGTAGTACCCAGCCTTCGTCACAGCCTGTGCCCAAAGTTGATGGTTATGTCTGGGCATCCAGAGTACACAGGCCAAGGGGAACCAATGGGCAGGGGTAGTTTAAGGACACAAACCTTTTGCAAGAAGAGTATCTTGTCTTCTGGCTGTGCAGGGAGAAACTTGCCTAGTGCTATGCCATGAATTATCCCCCACTTGTAAGTCATCCCATGTCTTGCACTTGTCCCCAGCTCTGTTTATCAAATCTGTTGGTCCCGCTGCTACCCAAGGACTGTATAAATTAATTTATCAGTCACAGGCCACAGTCTCACCAGGGAAGGGAAAAAGCAAATGGATAGAAGTACTATAAAACTCCACAGATAATACAGTTTTGATTAGGAAGAGCACTAACTATTGCAGCCACTTTCAAGCCCATTAGAATAGCTGTTTGTATTCCTTATTACTTAAATTGAGGCACTTAGCTCAAAGAGGCTGTAGTGAATACAGTCCTTTGTTAGTAGGGCATTTGGATCTTCATTCTTGCACCAGTCCTGGCTGCACTACTCTTCAGAATCAAGCATGAATGGTTAGTTACTACCAGCTAAGTATTTAGCCCAGTAGTATTCATAGCTGGGGGTTTCCTTTTCAGGGCAAAGAAATAACAAAAGCCAGTATTGCTATCATGAGTACAGAGCTGAGTCTGGAAAGAGGAGCTTACAGAAATCTATTTCCTGGCTGGGTATGAATGGCTGGAAAAACAGTGCCTTTGTACTATTTGGCACATCAGCCCCAGGGGCTTGGCTAGGGCCTTGGTGGTACATGTTACCCCATCCCTACCTCTAAATGAGCAGAAACTCCTGGGTGGATGCAGGGATTTGTCATCTCAGGAGAGGTATCTGTGTAGACTGCGATGTCCATAGCAGCCAGGCAGCCCAGAGCATGTCCATCATAGTCACTGTGGTTATTCAGGGCAGGGCTGTTTAGTGAAAGGAGGGACAACACAAGACACACATCTGCACTGCACTTGCACTAGTTTACATTCTAGCACACCATAAATGTGACCACAATTTTAACTGAAATTTGGTGGGGTATTTTACTTACTCCATATTTTTATCTGAAATACATTTTTTTCTTGAATTAGCTAAAATTATTTTTTTTCCTATTTCTGAGGAATTTTAACCACGGTGAAAACCTTTCTCATTTGAACCAAAAACATGTCAAAAATGAAGACTGAGTTTGTTTTGATGCCCGAGGTTCCAGTGTTGTGGTTGGCAGCAATTACCAGAGGGGTCTGCAAAAGATATCACTCTCTGTACTTGTTTAATTGTGGGCTTAGGTGGACAGTCCTTTTAAGCAGCCAAGTTTTATCTTTCAGCTAACAGTACCTGAAACACTATGAAGTCAAGCAAACAGCCTGACCACTGTCTGCATTGAGATGTCCTGGTTTCTTTTTAGATTTAGTGACCATTGTTTTCACCTTTTCTACAACACCAAGGAAAAGCTGGTGAAACTGGGTCTGACTTAGTTCTTTGATCTACACAAGACATTTTTTTGTCCCATGGATTTTACTAGAGCACAGACATCCCTGATGTGGAAACACCCAACAGAGTGTCATTTCTTTGTGTCAGGCATCAAGTGGGCTGGATCATAAGTAGCTGGATTAGTACCAAAACCAAGGGACTTTCTCAAAGTGAACAGATATACCAAAGATCTGATCTCTGCTTGAAAAGAAAAAAAATCAAGGAAAACCGTTTATTAGTTGCCAGATGCTAAAATATTAAATTTGGCCTTAGTTGCATTTTGTGTACTAAGTCTTTTCAGATCCATTTAGCTTAAACCTGCAGAAATGCTGTAATTTGCATATAGTGACATTGAGTAGTATGTGATGTTTTTGCTAATTAGGGAATAGCATCAAAGAATTTTCTTAGTAATAAGCAAATTCTTTCAGACTAGTCTTTCACTGATAGAGGATGGTCTCTGTGTTGATAGTTTTTCCATCTCAATGGAAATCTTTCTGAATAGAATAAAGGAGGAATATAAGATTATCCTTCTCATGTGCCTTACCAGTCTACAGTCAAAATTCCATATAGGAGGGATTTGATTTTGCTAAATCATAAAATATGCATTAGGTTAAGAGGAAAAAAATACACTCATTTTAGATAATTTGTTGGAAACTAGAATTTCTGTGAAAGCACAGGCCTGTTCCCCAAGCAAAATCATGCTGAGTCATAATGTCAGGAGATGCAAAATTCAACAAGTTCATGATAGTGTGTGACTAATACAAGTCATGTAGTTTTGGCTGGGTTTTCACAATAGGTCAAATACTTTCACAAAGCTCAAGGCTGTCCTCAGAGAGCTCATCGAGAAAAAACCTTGTTCTTTGAAAGCAAGTTTGTCACTAGGTTGAAGATCCTATCAGGGAAAAGGTTGTTAGTATTTGACAAATCAGCAACCCTTTGGGTTGCTCAACTCATTCTTTTTGGTAGATCCAACCTCTTCTGTTGAAGCAAGCAAGACATACTGACAAATTTTCAGTTTATTCTCCCTCTGAGTTTCCATCTAATTTTAAGTGAAAAAATGCTGGTTTGAAATTCTACAAAGTTTCTTTTAAAAGAGGTAAACCCAAATGTTGCAGAATAACAATGTGACATTTTAAAAATGTAAAATTTAAATGTTCATCATTTTTAAACTTTCCCTCCATTTGGGGGGTTGAAACTGTTTACCTTGGTTTATCCAAAAGCTTAAATAGCTCCAGTGCTGTGCATTTACCTCAGCCTGACAAATCTCACCAAAGTTCAGTAAGTAGAAGCCTTTCTGCTCAAGAGTAGTGATGTGATGGGCAGCAGGTGCTTGAAGACAGTCTTTCAGGAGAGCTGAATGACCAGCTCTTTCTAAAGCTTTCTCTGCTTTCCTTGCCTTTTAAGCAACCCTAACATATAGCCATGATCCCCAAAGTCCCAGGAATTTTTCTGGAAAGGGCTGCTCTTTTGAGTGTTTAGAAGTCCCAGACAAGAAACTCATGAAATCCTTGATCACCCTGCTGAGGGGCTTGGCTGGACATCCTTTGCAAAGTGAGTAGGATGCTTACCCCACCTAAACTAAAGGACATGACAGCAGGCATAAGCCTGGTCTTGTTTATATTTTGCTGGTTTGAAATTATATTTTACCTCCAGCCTGCAGCCTAGTCTGTCTCTCCTTAAATATGTATTGTTTGACATTGTTTCTGCTTGAAACATTTATAAAGCATTATGCCTAAAAAATTAGTTTGATGAATGCAAAGAGATGGTTCTGTTAATAAAGGCATTGGCAGAAAGGCCATAAGCTTTTTTTTCAGTGTGGAAGGTTGTAGTTTGGCTGCTGTAAATTGCTCTGAGTAGCAAGATAGTAAAAAAAAAAAACAAAACAAAAAGACAAAAATAAAGTAATAGATGATGCCGAAGAAGAAACTGTTCCAGCAAATTGAGCATTTGTGGAGATATACAATTAAAGCATTGTGAATTCCTCACTCATTGTAATGAGGGAACAAAGACTGTCTCAGAACTTATGGAGCTCATATGCTTCTACAAGACCTATCTTGTAGGTGACAGATCTGTTACTGCCTGACAGATGACCTTTGCTGATACCACACCATGGTCTATAAAAATGACACCCTCCTCTGAGATGCCATTGGTTCCATCACCATTCTATTGTGTAAATAACCTCATCAGACACAAAAAAAGTGTCTGATTTCTAACCAGTTCACTCTCATATCCCAGGATCATATTTCAGCCAAGAAATTAACATCACACATCACATCTTCATTTCCAGATAAAACAAATAAATATATTGCATTTTTGTTGTTGTATCTCTTGCAGACAAACAAAGCAGTAGCCAAGGGGGACTTCCACCATGCAAGCTCCAGCTCTCGGCGAGCACTCTTCCTGGCTGTCCTGTCCATCACAATCGGAACTGGCATTTATGTTGGGGTGGCTGTGGCTCTTATTGCTTATCTCTCTAAAAACAATCATTTATGAGCCTCAGGAAAGGGGAGAGAACCAGCCTCCCAGCACCTGAACTGCAGAAGTCCCCAGCAGATCAGACTGCATTATTTTCCAAAAAGATCAAGAGACAAACCACCTTCTGGGGACAGGTACAGGATGAGATGGGCTTGTGCATTATTGTAGGGTGGGAAGCTGTTTGGGCTTGGGGTGGTTCCACCATTTGTGATGCACAAGTCTTGCTTTTCTTCATGAACCCCTGTACAAGAAAGAAGGAAAGAATGAAAGAGTAAAAGAGAGAAAAAGAAAGAAAAATAAAAGAAAGAAATAAAAAAGAAAAAATAAAAGGAAAGAAGCTGGGAGAGGTGTGGAGAGGGGTGTTTCGCCTTTGCCTTCTTTGCAATACAGCGTTTGCAAGCAGCTGGCAAATTGAGCTGTTCTCTTAATACCTTCTTGGTGACCTGAACTTTGCAGCCAGCATGAGCTTGTCCTTTGCTTGTTAAGCACAGCACTGAGATCTGGGAAAGCATGGACAGTGGCTGGTTCTATGAAAGAGCATTGTAACAATAGGAGAAAGACTATGGCTTTTTTTGTGTTTTGAATGCAGGACTCATCTGCCTAAGAATGAAGCAGACACCTCAGCATAGAGTGGTATTGCCTACTTTTCTTTTTTGGGGTAGGTTTCCATGGGAGGAGAAAAGGAAATAAAAAGTATATTTCTTTCCCTTCCTTGTTTTTGGATTAAGGTGTGACACACAGGTCCACTCAATAAAGAACTGCTGAGGTTACTGCATGATTTGGCTCCATAGACTGAGTGCAAGGTTGAAGAACATGAGATCTGTTGTAAAATGAATTCCTGCATCCAGTCACATTGTGATAATAGCATTTTCCTGTGGCATATTGCTCATTTGGGTTGCTCTACCTTACTGTGGAGACCTGCATAGCGGTCAGTGCAAGAAACTTAGGGGAAAAAATGTAAACTGAAGTACTAATAAATTTTTTAATTAAAAATCATAGTAAAGCATGGGAATTAACCAGAGGAAGGAATGCTTCATATACTTCCGAGGTCCTACTCATATACAGAGCAGTGAAGGAGACCATTCAGAGCTCACAGCTCATCTGTGGCCCAGGGACACTGCGTAGCCATGGAGAGACAAGCCTGTCCCTCGATAAGCAGAGCAATGGTACATTGTAGGGTGTACCACTAAGGGTGTATCAGCATAGATACGTATGTAGCTACACAGATATACACAGAGAGGAAAACCAATCAAGTCAGTAACCATTTTATTACTCACTGTGTTTTACAAACATAATTTCTTTACCCATGAATTTCATCAAAGACCTTTTTCTGCAATTCAGTATTGTGTGTCATCTTTGCTCTGGGAAAGGTTTTTTTCTCCTGTTTTGGGGTTGGTATTGTTTTGTTTTTAATTTGACCTATTTTAGTTTAAATGGGAGGAGAACAAACACATCCAAACATATTTTTCTGGTAGTTTATTAAAACACATGAAATACAGCTACTGTTGCTCTGTGTGACACTTACTTTGGGCAGATGTGAAGCATTAGACAAGAGTTAAACTTGTCCCAGTACCCCAAGTTCAGCTAGCTGGAGAGGTACTCTGTACAACTACATGAAAGGAGGTTGTAGCCAGGTGGGCATCAGTCTCTTTTCCCAGGCAACCAACATTAGGGCAAGAGGACACAGTCTTAAGCTGTGCCCAGGGGAGGTTTAGGTTAGACATTAGAAAGAAGTTCTTCACAGAAAGAGTGACAGGACAGTGGAATGAGCAGACCAGGGAGGTGGTGAAGTCACTGTCCCTGGAGGTGTTCAAGAAAAGACTGGAGTTGGCACTTAGTGCCATGGTCTAGTTGACATGGTGGTGTTAGGTCATAGGTTGGACCTAAATGATCTCAGAGGTCTTTTCCAACCTAGTTGATTCTGTGATTCTGTACCCATATGGACCAACTCGTACTGAACAGGGACCCAAAAACCTGTTGCAGTCACTGACAGTTCTTCTTTTGAATTGAATTCAAAGAACCATAGAATGATTTGATTTAGAAGGGATCTTAAAGATCACTTAGTTCCAACCCCTTGCAATGGGCATGGATGCCACACTCACTGGGTGGCAAATTGTTGGGCTTCAGAGCTAAGCCTGGAGAGTAGCAATGTACTCGTAGTCATCTTCATTCATCTTCAGCCACTGCTAAAGCTGAGGTCCCAGCAGATGCAGTTTTTGGCTGCATTGCCCTATTATGGTAGAGTCAATTCTCTGGCTCGTCTCCTTCAATCTTTGTTTCTGGCAAGTGCCATGGAAAACTCCTCCCTTTGAAGCAAGGGAGTAGTGAGAGGGCAAGTTACAGTCCCCACTCCATATTTTCCCCAATGGGCAATGAGAGAAAACCTTGTCTGAGGCCAGGAATGCCCTTATCCAACAAACAGGCAAGGACTGAAAATAGTAATTATTTATTTAACTTAAATGAAGAGTTTACCATCTGGGTACATTCCCATTAATATTCCATCTAAAATAAGCACAAACACTGGTGGGAAAATGTAGAGTAGCAAACAGTATGGGGCACATCACCCTCAACTGCACTCCTAGCAATACTGTTATGGCTGTCTCATAATTTGGGCAAGGGAACACATTTCTATTAGAACTTGGCTTTCACCACAGGTTCCTGTGCTTTGTCCTTGACACACAGGTCAGCACAAAAAAGGCCACAGTGGATTGCCATGTGTGACATGCTCTTCCCTTATGCATATGTATTATGCATGATTTACAGGAAATTCAGTCTTTCTCTCAAAGGCTGAACTTTGGAGCACATGAACTAAAAAACCCTCAGATCATTCATTTAAAAGGAAAGGAGCTAATATTTCCTAGTCTTGATCTGCTTTTAACCTGGAGTTAAAAAAAAAATTAGCAAATACAGATACAAGCCCAAAAATATTAATAATGTCATTTTTAAACCCATCTTGTGGTTGAAGAGTCTGCCTTTTGATGATGATGGTGCAGGCTGAATATTGACCTGAGAAGTAAAAGCCAGCTCTGGAGCTAGAAGAAACTTTCTCAGATGGGCAGCTTTAAAATGCCATAGAGGCCCTTGCATCTAGCCTTAAAAATAGCATCCCAAACTGGGGAGTGACAGCTTCCATGTCTCCAGGAACCCCCAACAGACAATAAACAGGAGCAGCACTGTGTGAAAGATCTGCATAGCAAAAGCACTCCTGAAAGCATTACCAGGCAGAAAGTTGATACCCTTGTGCCGCACATGCTGAAGCAACCCACTGTGTGACAGGGAGCTGGTACTTGGCATGGCAGTCCAGGGGGCTGAGCAAAAAAGCTAAAGGGGGCTTGCATCCTGTCCTGTTGGCTGCTTGTCGCTGATAATTATTCTCTCGTTTCGGAAGGGAAGGGTTGTGAGACCAGGGAGGAGAGACAGCGATCCTACATCTGCTGTGAATGATGAATAGGAAGAAGTAAGGAGGAAGTACAGACAGGTAGATATAGACCCTTGAAGTCTTACTTATCTGTAGAGAGACACCAAGAGAATTGCTCTGAGTACTTTCCTCTTTCAAAGCAGTTTTTTGAAACTGAGTTAATATACCTGTCATTCAGTTTAGCTTGAACTTGCCCCTAAAGTTACCTGTTATTCAGAAGCCACTGCTCCTTCTGTACTCTCTCTCTGCTTAATGGCATCTTTATTTCCAACAAATGTAATTTTTTAGGTAGCAGAGTGTTCTGCCCTTCTGTGTTTGGATACAGGGAGATCCTGTTTAGTTTACAATAGAGCTCTGTCATCCCAGAAAGAGAGGAGAGAAGCCAGTCTCCCAAACACTACAGTTGCCTCATTACTGCCCTTTCTGAAGTGAGACTTTTATGCGATATTGGCTCAATTAGGAGGTGTTAAAGAAATGGCACTGGCATCTTTAACCAGATGACAAGTTGTAGTGATAGTTAAGATTTACTACAAGATTTACTACAAGGAAAAATACCAAATTGTAAAGTCCAGGGACCAAAGGCTCCAACTTAATTGTATAATGTAGGATGTCATTGGGAATTACCCTCAAAAGATGCATGGGGAGTTCTGGAGAATCACAGAAAGGGAAGAAAAAAAAAGCCCTTTTTGTGACAGTCCCAGAGCTCAAGGGAACAGAGAGACAGCAAATAATGTGCTGGGTCAGAGACTAATTAGACATTACATCTGACAGGATTTCATAACTCCCTGATACCTCCATTGTGTCTTCATTTGGGAATTTTCCTAGCCCTGAGCATTTTTCATTGCTCTGTCAGTCTGAAATGAATTTGTCTCATCTTCTATGCAACACCTACCATAAAGTTAGCTTGCAAGAGGTCCTTGCTGAGGCAACAAGAGGCATATGCTCAGGCTTGGGAACATCATGGTTCACCAAGGCTGAAACAGCGGTGGCAGCAGCAACTACCTTCTCTGGGCTGGCTGACACACACCCTTCACAGTTTGGGGAATGCCACCTGATGAGCTGCAAAGGAAATTCACAGTCAGCCAACAACTTAATGCAATTAAGTGCCTATAAACTTCACTGTAAGGAGCAGTGCAACAGAAGAGTTGTATCAAATCACTGTTCCCAGAGAAAGGGCACAAAGAGAGAGTGTGCTCTGTATCACACATCAGACACACTCAGAGGCTGTTAAAATCCCCAACCAGAGGTGGAGCTTCAATCAGAGTGCACAACAGGCCGCAATACACAGTCTGGAGGAGAACAGGCTTCATTCATCTCAAAGTTGTTTACACTTGCCTGAATGTACAATGCAAGACCACGGGATGAGTATTTCCAGAAGGCCTGCACCTTAGAGACTTTGTTATGTGCATCGTTTCTTCAGGGCAAGATGCAGTCCAAGTAGCCATCCTTGGCTTAGACAACTTCAAATCCAAGACAGAGGCAGAGATAGATTACAAGAACAGTGTCAGTTTTCTCAGCTGAACCAACCTAGCCTTTTTCAGCACACTGCACCAACTCTGTTTTCTGTATCAGACCAGCACGGAGGATGCTCTTTACTGGCTGCATGGTTTTGCTCACAGGCAGTGCAATGCTGTGATGGTATGGTTCCTCAGGCTATCTGATCGCTGTGCTGCACAGAACAGTGATTTTGCTTCAGACATCATGGCACGCAACTCAGTGTTGCAGGCACCAGGATCACAGATCACAGCTGTGCCAAATGAATGAAGGCAGGACCTGCCAACACTGTTGCAGTTTATGGTGGTATGGTGAGCACAACATATGTTTCTATTTACTGATCATGAGGCAGCTCTGGTGATCCTACTACATACCATTGTCAGAAGGTAGGTGCTACTTCTTCGTGCCATCACATTTCCTTCTTTGGACACGTCCAAGTGTACTTAGGCTGCTCTAGCCATTTCAGGGTGTAGCTGTCAGTGCAAGGAAGCTGAGGTGTGGGAAAGGCTCTATGAGATAGATTTTATGGGGTGAGAGGTAGGAGAGAATCTGTAATTTACTATAAGCTATGATTGCACACAGCCAGAGTGCCTTGTGCCTGGGGAGAAAGCCATCTTCTTTTGGCTGATAACTGTTATGGTGGGCTCTTTTATTGTGGTCAAAACCCTCCCTCTACAGACTTTCCTGACAAATAACAGACTATGCTTGTGCAAAGGCAAAGCATCTGAAGGATGTACCAGATGGGTTACAGTAACCCTCCCTTTCCAAAACAAGGTCAGGCATTTGCATACCTCTCAGATTCAGTTTGTCCTTCAAGAATACTCAGAGGTGCCCCCCGTCTTTCAGACTCATGCTGTTTCTTAGTGCTATATATGTACACATACATGTGCATACATATATACAGGTAAATGTACATGTACATATCCATATCTCACACATATGTATCTTTGAAACACTGAAAGAGAAAGGGAAATCAGCTGACTTGTTCTCCATCAAGGAGAATGTTGCAATGGATTTCAACAATAAAAATAACTGATAAATAATCACCTAAAAAATGGACAACAGCCCTAGGCTTTGCTACTTTCCTGCCTACAGGAAAGTACTCCTGTGCTTTGAGTCAGGTGTTTGCTGCTTTTTGCTCCCTGTCATCCTTGCCCAATCCATATTTTGCTCACATTGAGGAGGCAAACTGGTTGTCATGCATGGAAGTGACATGACACATCCTTGGCAGCATGCTGTTCACTGTTTTACAGTGGAAAGGACTCAGTCCTAGGAATGCAAGTCCAGCTTGTCCATGGATTTTCACTGTGTGTTTTGATAAGCCTTCAGGGACTGGCAACCCATCTAATCTGTCTACCAGCTGTTTGAAGTCATCCTGTCATCTCCATTCTCTGTGCTCAGGCCCACGACTAACTTGGTGACCTCCACTGGACACACTCCAGTTTGATCCTCTCTCTCTTGTAGTGGGGAGACCCAGATTGGGTGGGATCTCAGCAGTCCCAAGTAGAGGAGACTATAATCACTAGTATCACTGTAATCACTCTAATCACTCCCCTCGCACTGCTCACTGCACTCTTTGCTTATACAGCCAAGGCCTCCTGTGTTGCAGAGTCATGTGCTGACTGCTGGTTAGCTACCTCGTACACTTCACAAGATGGGATCATTCTACCCCAGAGGCATAACTTCACATTTGCTTCTGTTGACCTTCCCAATGTCTGTATCAGTCCATTTCCCCAGCCTGCCCAGGTCTATCAGAAAGGCAGCTCTGTCCTCCAGTGTACCGTCTGCTTTCCCAGCCTCTCGTCTTCCACAAACCTATGGCACGGCCCACAGAAATTAATTTTCCATGTGCAAACCAAAACAAAAAGACAAAAAAAGCATGTGGGCTGACACCATTTTTGCAGGTCCTCTCCCAGAAGTGGCAACTCTGCTCTTCGAATTTCCCCAAAACTGAAGCACAATTTGAGCACCCAGGGGATTGTGAATGACTCACATTTACAACTAGAGCTACATTTCTTCATCCTAGAAGTGGTTTATCAATTACATTTTAACAAGACATACTACAGTCCTGGCATATTCATTATTTTCTACTCATTTGAGACATACTCAAGAGGCAAGACTGATCACAGGAAATAAATAAATGCTCAAATAAGCCAATACACAGGATAAGAAATATTAGAGGGTTTTTTTCAAGAAGAGATTTATGAAACAACAGCTTGTATTCTTACTAAATTTCTTTTGTTATGAGCAACTTAAAAGTTGTGACAGAGTAACAACCTCATCAAGGAAGTGAGCCATCTTGGACACCAGAAAGAACATAGATAAAATTGCTACAGACATAAAAATACATGCATGCAAAAATACTGCTAAAAATACAGTCAGCAAAAAATTGGGGGAGAGGAGTCAAAGAGCCTCTCTTTGAGGTCTCACAGCTCTCTAAAGCATACATTGTGCTCAATCACCTCCTTGGGCCACAACAAGCAGGTTTGGGAGTGTCCCCAGCTGTGACTAGCAGAGCTAGACTACTCAAACAAAAAAATCTCACATGAGAAGTTAAAATAAAATGGTCTGTAGAAAAATCAACCCCATTCCCACTGTCCAGGTGGTCCATCCCTGATGAGAAATTGAGTACGAACTACTGCATCGTTCTCTTTCCTCAGTATATTCCAGCATGCATGCTTGAATCAGCATCCCTGTGGGAAGGATGATTCCACAAATTTTCACAGAATAATACAATCATTTAGGTTGGAAAAGACCTCTAAGATCATCAAATCCAAAAGAACCCAGCACTGCTAAGTATACCACTAAACCATATACCTAACTGCCACATCTACATATCTTTTAAATACCTCCAGAGTTTGTGACTCCACCACCTCCCTGAGATGCCTGTTCCAGTGCTTGACAAGCCTTTCGGTGAAGAAACTTTTCATAATATGCAATCTAAACCTTCCTTCACGCAACTTTTGTGGCTGTCTCCTCTTGTCCGATCACTTATTACTTGGGAGAAGAGACTGACACCCACTTACCACAATCTCCTTTCAGGTAGTTGTAGAGAGCAACAGGTCATCCCCAAGCCTCCATTCTTCCAGGCTAAACACCCACAGTTCCCTCAGCCACTCCTCTTCAGACTTGTACTCCAGACCCGTCACCAGCTTCATTGCCTTTTTCTGGACTCACTCAAGCACCTCAGTGCGTTTCTTGCAGTGAGGGGGCCCAGAACTAGACACAGCACTTGAGGTGTGGCCTCACCAGTGCTGAATACAGGGAACAGTCACTTCCCCGGTCTTGCTGGCCACACTGTTGCTGATACAAACCAGGATTCCCTTGGCCTTCCTGGCCACCTGGGCACACTGCTGGCTCATGTTCAGCCAGCACCCCCAGGTCCTTTTCCACCAGGCAGCTTTCCAGCCACTTTTCCCCCAGCCTGTTAGCATTGTATGAGGTTGTTGTGACCCAAGGATCTGTCAGTTCGAACCTCATACCATTGGCCTTAATCATTGATCCAGCCTGCCCAGATACCTTTGCAGATCCTTCCTACTCTCCGGCAGATCAACACTCCTGCCCAACTTGGTGTCATCTGTGAACTTACTGAGGGTGCACTCCATCCCCTCATCCGGGTCATAGTTAAAGATACTAAACAGGACTGGCCTTAATACTGAGCCCTGGAGAACACCACCTGTGACATCTGCTAGTTGGATGCAATGCCATTCACCATGACTCTCTGGGTCTTTCTATCACTACTATTGATTTATGCTCCTCTGTGATACACAGGAAAGATAGATGGGGTTGATCTGTTGGATTTCAGTCAGAAGGCTGGGAATGCCAAGTCCCAGTTTCCTGTGCTCCTGAGAAGTAGTCCTAGGGTTGATTGGCTCCAGAAGCCCCCAGAAACTCCTGTGACATAGGTATGCAAGGAACAAATGTTGTTGATACCCGATGGCAAACACAAAACTGAATCATGAAATAATCAAAAACATCTCATGAAGATTGAACGCTCTGGTATGCAGCTTTTAAGATGACACCTAGCAGTGGCAGTTCTGAAAACAGTCAGTTAAGTAGAAGCTGCAGAAAAAATATCATATTTGAAAGTAATTAGATGACCTGAGCCTTGAGAATATTGATTAGAATTGAATCTGGTAGCAGACTGGGGTACTGAAAATTCTTGTTATGCCACCTTCCCTCATCACATCAAAGCTGAGGAGACCCTCTCTAACCACAAAAAAAAAAAAAAAAAAAAAAAAAAAAAAGACATGAAGATGCAGGTAGTCCTCGGTTTAGCAAATTGCTCAATAAACTTTTACATGTTCAGGTAGAGCAATGGGTGTATGCATTGTGGCAAGGCTCCTTTCCATTCTAGCCAGCAAACACCTTGATAAATCACTCTCCATCATGATATAATAGACCTTTAGAGAATTGCTCCCACCCTAAATGTTAGACACAAATTTATCTTCTTCTCCCATTTCTTCATATTTTTGTAGGATTCTGGGAAGCAACTGAAATTAGTCTACCCAATACAACATGTCCTTCCTTTATTATTTCATATGATTAATTTGTTCATTTGACCATGTCTGGGGCCTCGCCTGTGAACTCTTACCAGTAACTTTCAAGCAGCCTTGGCTTGTTGAATCCTCAAAAAAATAAAAAAAAAGCCCAAGTAACCTCTTGCTGATTTAAGGATATAGAAATCTGGGACAAAATAAACCCCCCTTGCTGGGCCTCAGAGATCTGAGGTGTCAGATAGAGCTAGGATTTGTTTCTGATTATTGCCAATTCAGCACTATGAGTTTGGTCATGTTCAATAAGAGATTTCACGATCAGAGATTCACAAATAGTGTGATTTACTTATACTATAGGTCTGGCTGAGCGCAATAAAAGCTTGCACATTCCAGATATAACAAATAGTGTAGTTTACTGAAGCAAAAAGAGAGCAGGTCCAGGATTGCTGGTAATAAATACACTAACTGCAGTGTGTGAATATGTGTTAGGACAGAAGGTATAGTAACAAAGATCTATTAGATAGATAGATTAAAATATTCCTGAATCTGCTCCAATGCAGTTGGAGGCAAAAAATCTCACCTAAAGGTATCCCTTCAGTGGAGGAGGTGAGACACAGTCCTTTGACTGATCCCGAGCAAGCAGAGGTGTTTTTATCCCCCTCATTTTCTTTCTTTTTTTTTTTTCTCTTGTCTTTTTCTTAGTTGTGAAAACCCCCCTTCTTTTATATAATAATTTTGGGCCTTCCCAAAAAGGTGGATCAATTCTGTGTCATAAGTAGGCTGTTGGTGACTGTGGTCATACATGTAAGGCATGTTCTCTTTTCATTTGTATTCTAAGGGGTGTGAAAGTTAATATGCAAATAGGAATTAAAGGGAGTCTTGGTTTCTTTTGGTCAGAATTTATAGTTGATATAAAAGGTAAAATAATCAATATGGTCTTCTTCCACCCACTGAGGCAGCAGTAAAGGCTGCCTGACCTTCACCAAAGCATCTTTGCGCTCATCCTGATCTCCCCAAAGGACCAGATTTACAAGCCTTGTTATGCAAGGTGAAGTGGGAGTGAGGCCAACGGCTGGTGTGGATGCTCCTCTATGCCTCACTGAAACATCAGGACATGAGGACTCCACCCCAGACATCATTTCAGTGTTAGCCCTTGCTCAAGCCAGGTGCAGGATCAGTGAGAGGCCCTGTTCATATTTTTCTCAAGCAGCAGCATCAATTTGACACTGAATTAAACAACTCTATAGCAAGTCTGACAATTTACTACACCCCTCTTTTCCTGCTGCCCCCCAAGAAAGGAACCTGTTGGTATACACTTGGCACATAACAACAATCATTTTATGTCTGCTTAGAACATTTTTCATTGGAAAATACAATTTAATCAAAAGGGAAACCTGGCTGCAGGAAGATGTTGGTTTCAATGACATTTTGTAATTGAGAAAATAAAAATCACAAAATATTTCACAGTGACCTTTTTGAGAGGCTGGACAGGGTATGGTCTTTTGAAATTATTTGTCTCTAAAATATTTGATACTGATTCAACTGCAGTCCAACTGGCAAGAGCACATCTTCAATTTTCTTTTAACTGAATTTGTTTGATAGATCAAAACTGAAATTGTTAAAAATACTTTGTTCGTTTGGGTTTTTCTGAGGGAACTGCCAAAGCACAATATTTTTCTGTTTTGAGCTAGAAAGAACTGTTCAGATTGCAATATTACCTATCATACAGGAAGTCCGATGCACAGATCTTTTTATACTTCATCTTTTTGTAGAGAAATTCTCTATGGCCCTGTGCAGAACAGCTGTCCTAAGCCCTCTGCACTGAGTAACCTCTCCTTGGAAGCACATAGTCTTTTTTTCTGCGGTGAAAGTCAGGAAAGAAAGAGCAACGGGTGAGCTTCTTGGTCAGTGGAAGATGTAAAGGGGAAATCAGGCTACTTCCAACACAAAACACATCTTGAGGAAGCATCACTTGACACCATTCAACAACAGTGTGAGGGAAGACCCAAGAAGGCTCCTTGTGGCCAGGATTTGTCGTCCGCTGCCTATGTTTCCAGAGTATGTAGTTCTGCCTTGGGAAAGGCTCCCCAGTGTGTGCAATGGCAGAGCCTCTTTATTATCATATAACTTCCACAAATTTCCACTGTCCTAAATAATTCCCAAGTTTGAAAGGGAGGACCTAGCTCTGCCAGTAGGGGCCTGAGAGTAATCTGGGTAGGAAAAGGGAGGCTCTAAGCTGAATCCTTTGGTTATGTCTTTCTCCTCTATTCTTCTCTTTCCCTGTTCTCCCTTCACAGAGGCTGCTTCCACACATTTAGAGCAAAAAACAGAAGCTCAGAGAAAAAAGACTTCGGTGCTGGCAGATGGGGCTTGTGCAGGACAGAGCTGCGACCTCATGTCAGGGAGCACACTGCAAAGCTGCTCCACAGTGGTGCTCTTAGGAGAGAAGCTGCAAGCACCAAGACACACTCCCACTGGGCATCCTATGCTGCCGAAGCCCTTGGCTCCCATCCAGTCCTTACATCAAACTTCTTTTGAAGGTTAGACCCAATGCCCTCAGCTGATCCAACTCTGAAACAGGCAGCGGTTTTTTTCTGCCTTTGGGATCTCACCATACCCTAAACTGTAAATTTTTGCAAAGATTTGCTAAGCTCTCAAGTTACTCAGGTGCTAGTACATCATCCTTAGAGCTGAACTGAAGATAGATACAGAGCCTATATCTCTAGGAACTGTACTGCAGCAGAACATTGAACTCCTCTTGGACTTACTCAGGGACTACTGGGGCAGGAGGCCTAGTCTCTTCTGACTCCTGAGCAGTTAACAGAAAGAAATCAATGCCTCCAAAGGGAAATTCAGAGCAAGAGATAAATGCTTGGAATTAATCTGAATTATATGTTAGCTGTGATTCTCTGACGGCTAGAGAGGAAGCCTTGGGAGAAAAGTCTGCAGCACCACCAAGATACTTACTCTCATTTCCTATGACCCATGCTGCCTTTCCTGAGTCCTATGCCCAGATGCATTTTCAAACTGCTTTTGATGCCTGGGTCTTCCTATTCCAGACATTTCTGCAGCTCAAAGTTGTCTTTGCAGCATTGCAGTTACCTTGAGATTAGTGGGAGCAATGGGTTAGGAACCCATTCCCAAATTCCCACACCAAAGTGCCACCAGCACTCTGAGGGAGTGCAGTGAAGTGCCATTATCACTTGTTATCTTCAAGCAATTTTCAGTTGGAACATTCAGCTTAGGAACATTCCTTGGCTGAAGACACCCTGTGGGTGCTGCTGTACTGACCCTTTATTTAGTTCTGCATCAGAACATAATAAGAGGCATGAGCATTGGTAGGGACTCAGGGCAGGGTGTGACATGTCAAAGTGGAGTCTTCCCAGAACTGAGCTGCAGGCTGATAACTATGGCCCAGAGCATCTTTTAAGATTGCATTCTTGTTTTCTTTGGCAGGGGAGTTCTCTTAAAAAAACATTTCCTGTTATTTTCATTTCACCCCAGCACAAATTAGCTTTTCTTCATTCCTCCTTGGTTTTCTTCACCTCAGACACTGTTGGCCAGCTAATTCTTCTGGAATTTGCCGTTTGATCACTGAGCAAATTGTATTATTACAACCCTGTTGTTAGAGGCACCATGGGAATATAATTTAATTACTGCATAATATCAATCAGACGCATAAATTAAAACATCCACATTTGAAAAAAAAAACATTTTCTACTTTTAGTTGTATGATCTGCCAAGCTTGGAAGTGAAAAAAGCTTCTTTCTCCAGGCTGCTGTGCAGTGAGAGGTGGGCAATTCTCCCAAATCAGGTAGAGGGGCTCACAGTTGAAAGCATAGAGCTCACAGTTCCCAGGTATGGTTACCTTTAAGAAGAATTATTTCTGGAAGAATTTTTAACAAGAGAGGCTGTGATTGAACACCATTTAAGTTCTACAGTGTCTAGCATCAAATAGTTTAACTACAGGGTCTATGAAGAACCACCTCTGTGTCAACTGTGATGTAAACAATAGCTGGGCCTTTTGCTACAAGTAGAAATGCAAGCCTTCATGGCCTCTCATATGTCAAAATGCAACAAGCCTCAAGGAAGCTAAATTTTCTCATGTGCTTTTAAGCTGGAACACTTCAGCAGGGAGAAAAGAAAACGTGAGAAGAGTCAGGGGTCTGTGTCTTATCAATTGATATACAAAAGTCTACTGGGCTTCTCCAGCCTAATGATCTCCTCCATCATCTTGTACCGTAAGAGTCCCTCTTATAGTCCTTACTACAGTGACACAGCACTAAAGAAACACACAAACTCAAATCACTGGTGAAGAAGAATAAGGACGGAGGAAGATAAATGTTCTGTTTTGAAAGAAATTCTTTTTTGATCTCATATCATCCAGTGGATGAAAACAATGGGGAAAAAAATCATATTAGGTGCAACATTTGGTTTCAACTATGAGCTGGTAATTGAGTTGTCTGGTTTGGCATGTCTTGCTGTGAAAGAGGATTTTTAAATTAAAACTGGCTTCCAACTCCTCTAGAAATTATTTTTGGCTTATTTTGATCCCATATATATTGTATATATATGCTTCCGATTATAAGTTACCTGGCAGAAGTGGCCCAAGTTTGCTAAAGTCCTGAGCCATCTGGTTTCTGTGGGAGCCCTTGGCACAAGGCTGCCTGTCTACTCAGTGCTACTTGGGGCAAAGGTGGGTCCTGAATGTCGAATCAGGGGTGAGACAAGTGTAATGAGATGTTTGTCATGGCAAAACATTATGCAGAAACTCAAGAGCAGGTACTCCCGGGCTCTTTTGGCTTACGGTTTTCTCCCACTGCTTAGATTTGAGAAAAGCCAAATATGCATCTGTTAGAGTTTAGGTAAATGATGAAGATTTTTTTGTTGTTGAATTTTTTCGTCGTGGGGGACGCCTCCCTCCTCTCTATGTGCAGGGCGGGGAGGGATGAGGAGGTCCCAATGGGAAGTACCAGGACAGTTTAGGGAGATAAAACTTCCTGGCACTACTGGAACTCGTTTTCTGGTTCCTGGGGGGTCAACTTGGAGGGAGTCGCCAGCCACTGTGCCCCTGGAGCTCCCCCACGCTCCAGCTTCGTGGATCACATGCTGGGCAGGGGCTCTCCTGTTCACCACAGCAGCTGTGTTGGAAGGAATCCGGGAATGCCCCTTTCCTGTTTGGTGCACTGTGACTGGTGACAGCCACGCCGCCTCCTCGCTGCTCACCTCGCGCCACCTCCTCGCTGCTCGTGGCAGCCACCGCTGGACACCACCTTGGAGGCCCACCTGCCCACCGCTGCTGTCGCGGCCCCTGCCGCCACGCCGCACCCAATACTGCCCCTCGGCTCTGCACAGGAACTCCGTGGGGACTGTGTTGGGCAGCATAGAACTGAGAGAGTGGTTTTAGGTGACATTTTTTCTGCTATTGTTTGTTTGTTTTGTTCTCCATTTTTTTAGTAAAACTATTTATTTTCCTACTTCGCTCAGATGCCTCCTAATTTCAACAAAATTCATAGTTTAGGGGGAGGGAAATAAATGAAGGAGAAGGGGGGGGTCTATTTCATCGGAGGTCCCACTTTCTGGGATATATTGTCAGTAAACAAAGGCAGCATCCAACAGCTTTCGGTCTCACCCCTATCATCAGTCTACCAGAAGTGACCGCATGACCTTCTGCCATGCAGTCAAAGTGGAGCTGTGGCCAAACACACAGCACCCCACAAATCTTGTATACACCTCCCAACCAAAACTGGGCAGAGGCAGCAGTCTTTTCCCAGAATTCCTCACATATGATTCACTTCCATGCTATTTTGGTGGTCATTCAGACCAGGTATCTTTTTGCAAAAGTTTTTGATAACCAAACTCCAGGCAGGCACTCTTCCTTATAAACAGTAAATCTCTCCTGAAAATCATCTTTTCTCCAGGAAGCCACCAAAACTGAGGTCCCCTGAGATTTAGGTGTTCCATCCTTGCTCAGGTTCAGCACAGCAGCCAAAGCTGATGGCTATAAGAAATTTCCCAGCAGTGTTGCTTGCCTGAGCGAGGTGCTCAGGCTGTTTTGGTGACATCAAAGTGCTGAACAGATGAGGGTGTGAGTGGGAGTCTCTTGAACACTGGTTTGCAGGTAGCCTGCAATAACTCCTTGAGAAAGGCTGCTCTTCTTGGATTTGCATTGAAACCCACACACGGGGCAAGCTGGCCAAGTAGCCATCACCCACAGGTGAATGGGACAGTCCAGTGGTTCCCTTTCTAAGCACACTCTTTTTGGGCCCAAACCCACAAGTCAGAGCAACCGCTAAAGCAGATTCCCAGCTTCTCATGGGAATGGAGCAGATACTTTGTGATACTCTGGCCCCATCTGTGCACAGCCTGCTGAGAAATGGTGAAACTTGCCCCTTCCAAAGGATTTCCAGTAACTGTTTGCTTAGGGAGTTATCAAATTTGCATAACCATATGAATATCAATTTACTTTTATTGTATATTGCACTGTTCATGTGCACTGATGAAAGGGGCTATGGAACAATACAAGGTAATGAATATATTGAACCAAGCAGAAGATATATCTGAAATGTATAACTGGATTCTTCTTCGAATGTTCAATTTTTCTGCATAAGTGTGGGAGTGCAGTATGCATTCACCACATACAATAGAACTAATACAAAGAACTGTCTGTTTGCAACATTTGTTACCTCCGTAAAACTCAAAAATTGAGTAAATGGAAATGTACTTTTGTTTGTAGAGTGTCAGCTGAATCCTTACGAATTTCAAACACTCAGATACAGGCAGGATCTGAAACATCAGCATCTCGTGCCTTGTTCTATACCTTACTCCCCTCTTCAGAATTCTTTTTTTTCTCTTGTCCTTTGTTACTTTGTTTTTTTCCAGTGTTGCTCATGTGGGTTGCATCAACAAGAGTGCTTTGAGTGCACCACCATGGAGTTTGGATAGGCAAACACTCAAATCATGAAACCCATAGGACAGAAGTACCTTGCAAAAATAGTTTTCTTTGCTTTTCAGGTTTTGGGGTTTTTTAATAACAAGTTTTTAATCCCTTGGGCCCCCTAAAATATATATACATATAAAAATAAATTTAAAAATTGATCCATCTGTTGGGAAAACAGAGTATTCCCCAAGCAGTTTCCACTTCACTGGAAAGCTGTTTGCCACTGAGTAGTATCTGTCCCACTCATCCAGACAGCTCATGGCTTGGGTTTCTTCTGTTTTTCTTGGGTTCCATGAGCCATTCAAGCACAGCAGTTCAGAAAGGGATCCATTGCTGCCATCTGCCATTGGCTTCAGGATGGAGGACACACAGACTCCATTTACTGTGCCTTGCCTCTTGTGAGACAGAGGTGGGGACAAGCTTATTTAGGTGAACAAAACATGCCAATCTAACAGAAATAAATATTTTGCCAGTGGGTTTGGATATGCTCTCTTAAGAACCCAAGGTATCAATAATTAGGAAAAACAAACAGGCAAGGAAGCCTAAGATGGCCATGTAATAATGGGACTCTAGGAATTTTAAGTAAACTCCCTAGTATCAGAATAGCTGTCTAAATCTTCAGCCATCAGCTCTGTGTGGGAAATTGCAGGGAGCTTCTGAGAGTCCTTATATCCTGAATGCTGCAAATTCCAAAGCTAAAAAAGCCCACACTTGCAGAGGACTTTGACTCCTATGACTGGATTTTTACAAAATACTGTTGGGATGAGTAGCCCATTGTCTTAAAGACTAAAATAACTTAGCACAGTGTTCAAAAATGAACATTTCAATCTTCTTAACTCCTGGGATACATAAGTTTTGTTAGAATATGATAACACTACAGAGACATTAACTTTTTCTCTTGAAATAGTCACATTTTCTGTGTATATATGTACATATATATGCATGTGTTTTTAGCTAATGAAACAGTAAGTGTAAAACTTCAGTGATCAGCATTATATAGTTTTATGCAGAAACAGGTTTTCAGCTCCTGTTGATTATCATATGACTCTGATGGAGCAGTTTAAACTAGCTGAAAATGTAATCCAAAAAGTGGCTTTTAATTTTCTAATTTAATTTCAAGTTACAAATTGTTCTCCCTCGGTAGGTTATTTTATTTTTAAATGCTAAAAAAGTATTAAGAACTCACGTTTTCCAAAATCTGTGGCTGAAAATGTTCATGAGACAAGGACGTTCTGTTTTATCTTGAGTCTGTCATGCTTTGTTTCTTAAAAGTAAAAAAAAAGGATAAATACACAGGGAAATGAAGATATTGAGGAAAAAGTTTGAAGTGAAGATGAATGGACAGCAGATGCCAAATAAAATAAGCGGAGTATGACAAAGGAACGGTCAAGTTACCTTCTAAGGACCCTTTAAATTAAAAAAAAAAAAAGAGAGACTTTTTTCATCCTTATCTATTTCTTTTCTGTCATCTACATGGTGTTCTATTGTGCCCAAAGGTTATAATTCTCAAAATCTGCCAAAATAATATATTTTCCTAACTTCCACCCAGCTTTCTCCAATCTTTGAGCTGCCAAGTAATCCTGTCCTCAGTATTACATAAGTCTTCAAGGTTTAGATACCTGAAATAGTACAGTTCACCTAGATTTTGTTGCAAAACTTCAAACTGCATGAAAATCTGCCATACTGTCTGGTATCTTAGATCAATAGACAGCAGTGCAGACAGAAGCACCCACTAGGATCTGAGTGCTTGGTGCTGTTGTTGTGTTTAGTAGGCAGAAGACTTGCTGCAGAAGACAAGGGCCAGGTGAGATGGTTGGAATATCTTTGATAACACAGGTAGGAGGAATCCCGTCAGTCTTCACCCTAGTTCTGACAGCTGCCATATGTGGACACAGCAAGGAGCAGACCTGTGTCAGTCATTAAAGCAGACAAAACACATAAGAAAGAAGACATTAGCTAGAGTGCATCAGCAGCAGTTTAAAGAGCTGTGGATGATGAGGAGTGCAGGGAGAAGAGGGAGAGGAAAGGACAGTCTCCAGATTTGCTCACACATGGTGGTAGATATCCTATAAATACTATAGACATCTGGCTATCTGTATAGATGTGGATATCAATATAAAACAGAGCATGGCTGCTGCAAGCCTCGCTGCACTGCCTGAGGGTTCAAGGGAAAAGCTGTATCCTCTGTGGTAATGACACCCAGCTCCAATGCACTTGGCAACCAAGGCTGTCTGAAGAGAAGCATGAAGCATTTAACAGCAGGGATTACTAATGATTTGGAGACAGCATAAAAAAAAAGGTCAGTCAAGGAATTTTAATTCACCTGCAGCTCTGTTTCCTAAATTAATCTTGGGAAAGTGGTGAAAGTTCCAGTTACTATGTCCAAAAGGTGCATAAACAGGACTTCCTAGGTTGCAGGCAGGTGGTTTCAGAAGTGTTACTCCCCAAAATTCTGTTCTATTCCTTCCAGCTCTGCCCTTCCCACAGGGCATATTTCTGCTCAGAAAGAGATAAGAAACCTGGATGTAGATGGGTACTTGACAGGGTTAACTGGCTGGAGCCACTGCTGACCTGCAATTTCCAGTAATATTCACAAACAAGAATGAAAATGGGTTTTAAAGGCCTGGGCTGAGTTATCAGCCTCAAACCATGGCACTGCAGTTCCCAAGGGAGGGGAACACATATGGTCCCTCAGGGACAGCTGCCTCACTTTCAGCTGATCTCGGTGTCATGTTATCCTGTCATGCGTCCTGTAGCTCCGTTATTTGCTTCTGCTGCCCAAGTTATGAAATACAGGTCATTAAAAACTGAGCTCAGCATCATCAGTGTAAACTGCTTGACCATAATTTAGACCATATTCATCAGAGGTGGAGAGCAATCTGTCACAGTCAGATTATGTCTCACCCTGCAGACAGCGTGTCTTCTGCAGCCAAGTGTTTTTTCTTGCTTCCAGCCTTTCCCTCCAGCCTGTAGGAAGCTTTGCTGCTCCTCAGCTTCTTGTGACATCTCCTATTTGCTGAGTAAGTCTAACTGGGAAAGACTCTGCACTGACCTCTATCACACCACACCCAACTGGCTGATGCAAGATAAGCTGCTCATCACTCCTCATCTGTGAGGAGGCACCTGTGTGGAACAAAATCCTCTCATTCCTCCTTGGTAGAATGGCCAAGGCCACCTGTAGGAGGCAGACCCTCTCCATCTATTGTGTTTCTACCTCTATTAGATGGCTAGACCTCAGCATTCAGGTCTGACCCAACCTAGCCCACCTGATGAAGCTACACATGAAGGTGAATAGCAAAATCATTTGAGTCCAGCATCAACACCAGCTGCAGTTACCAGACTAGCACTGCTGCAAGATGCTGCCCTCTAATGTCCTCTCTGCTCTGAGCCTTACTCCTTCCCTAATCTGTATATCTGGTAGCCCACTGGCAATGAGAAAAGGTTATAACATACAAGACCATTCCATTAAATTAGATGCCTGAAAACTGACCTCTTTTTGGGAGAGGGAAAAAAAAAAGCCAAAAAAAAATCAACACAGGAGTATAAAGCTTTTCTATAGAAGACCGATGTCCCTAGTCAGTCTTCTGCATGCATTTCCCCCACAGCATCTTTTCACCTCCCCTGCTTAAAATATGAGCATAACTACCTGCTCCGCGGCCACACATCTGGTGCAGGGGAATGCAGGCAGTGACAATAGGGAATGTGAGGAGCTGCTCCACTGCAGGAGTTGTGCATAGCATCAGTATCTGAGCTGCCACATTCAAGTATATCAGTCTTCATGTTTTTAAAAAGTGGCAGTACAACAAAGAAGAAAACCTCTCTGCTCAGTCCTGGGAGGCATTATCCTGACATCCACTTTTTCCACTTTTTATGTAGCTTGGGCAGTAACCCAAAAGAAGAACATCACAAGTGGACAAAGCAGCCCATTAGAACAGGCCAGGTTCACCAGGGATTTCCAGGGAAAGATGGGGAAAAAAACCACGGTCACAGGTAAACTTAATGAAGTCTACAGGGTAACAGAGGGATATGTAAAGTCACCACACCTCCCTATACTACTTATCAAAGCTGTCTCACATCAGACAGGTCTGCACTGATCAGGGTATGATTTTTGAACATGCTGTCATCTTCCCTTTGCCATTTTATTACCTAGCAGGCAGGGAGGAAGCAGATTACCTCTAAGGAATTACAAAAGCTAATTTATTGACAGCTCTTACAAAGTCTCCTTAAGGTTTGCTTCCCAGTGTCACTGCTAATGTGTTGGGCTCAGTAAAAAAGGTAAAGATGGCAAGAAGCTGTATTTAATGCCCTGATTGCCATTAAAATGAGCAGTTTCATCTGGATTTTTCTGGTTCATCAAATTCAGGTGACTAGGGACAGCTATAATGAGTTGTCACATGCATTGTCTGTGCTGCACTAACCACCCATCATCCCCATCCCAGCTCAAAGCCCCAAGGTTCTCAGTGCTATAAAAGCACATGTCTCACAAAAAACCTAATTGGTTTCAGTTCTGTTCCTTTCTGGTTTTGGTGAGCATGAAACAGATCAGACCATGATTCCTCTGCCTACCTAAGGCAGTTTCCTCATGCATCTGTTTGTCTTTCTGAGTCTCAGTTTGTAGGTTACTTGACAAAAATCTTGCTCTCAGTTCACAGAGCAAGAATGACAGATAATGGATATTGAATGATACCCTACCCCAGTACCTCCCAGGGCTGTTGCAAGAAAGCCATGGCCTCATGGGCCAGCGGACAGTGATGTCTAGGACTCATAAGGGTGGTCTAAGGGTATGGGACTCATTAGGGAATACAGAGAAAGAGCATTTCCTGCACTGCATCCTGATTCCTGGTGTCTTGGTGGGAGGTGTCCTGTGAGTCATTAAGATGGCACAATCTTGCATTTGGAAGAGCTGGCCTCCTTTCTAAGCTCCTTTGCCCTTGAAACTGCTCCCCATGGGATCCCTTGCTCCTCTGCTCTGGGGCACAGCTGGGAGCCTGGTTTCTGAGAATACTTCTTCTGTCTTCCCAGAGCAGTACAGCCCACCCAGAAGTCTTGGAGTGTACTAATGTCTTACCAGTATTGTAAAAACACAAGCAGAGTGAAAAGGGATATATAATTTCAATCCAGGACAATGTTAAAGAAGTCTCCATACAGGTTCCATTAGCTGAAGAATTAAAGAAAGGAATACAGTAAGGCAAATCAATCATTTTTTATGGAAAATGGGCCTTGTCAAATAAACTTGATTTAATTCTGTGATGAGATTACAAATTTGATTGATAAATGGAACTGTCCAGTCATAATAGGCTTAGCTCTTCAGAGCGCTTTTGACTTAGTATCAAATGACATTTAGTTTTAAAAAATTTGTACTATATAGTATCAATAAAGCATGAACTAAACAAATTAAGAACTGCCTACCTGATAGATACCTAGTCAGGGGAAACCAGCCCTAAACAAGAACAGCTCTAGTGAGGTGACATAAAGAACAGGACTATACCCAGAATTGTTTGTTGCTTTCAGCTGTGCTCTGGGAATTGATGCAGATAAAATTGGCAAGTGATGCAAATGGCAGCAGATCAGTAGAGAGTGATAAGGTGATACCAAGACATCTGGGTCACTGAGGGAGTGGGGACCACGTACACAAAATTGACTTGAATATTACAGTCATGTGTCTAACAAGGAGAAACTCATGTAACAGGGACTGTACCCCAAAATGGGGGTTGCAATGGCCACAGGACTGAATGTGACCTCCCAGAATGGGGATTTGGCAAAAAGGCACAATCCTTATCTACCAACAGACTGCATGTGTCTGACTTTTCATGCTGAGATGAGGAGACCAGTCCTGGGATACAATGCAGTCTTCTGGCATCTGGGGATCAAGAAAGCATGAAAATGTCAAAGATAGAGAGGAAAATGCTACCTAAACTGTCTAGGGGATGGCACATGGCAAAAGGAGTGCATTAGCAGAGAGGTTCAGATAGTTTGAGCTGCTGAGCTTTGTGACAGGCCCTCAACATACACATCCTAATTTCTCTGAGCATTGCCCTTCTCATACACTCCTTTGTCATCCTGATGGACAGCCAAGATGCTGAGCAGAGACCATGTCCACCCATAGCCCAGCTCCTCTGGGCTAGCACAGCCCTGTGACCATATGGAGACTGCAGACTCTCACACACAGCTCCTTGCTGCAGGTAGGGGACTGATCTGCAGACATCACTTGAAGTGATATTCAAGCCTCAGCAGTGCACCATGTCACACAAGCAGGCCTGAGAATAATGACCTGTGCTTCTTCTCTCTAATTTGCAGCTTTCTAACCATTCTAATTTCCAATTTTTCCCAAATGAGACATTTGCATGTCAATTGTCTGCTACCAGTTGTGAGATGTCTTGAAATTGGGATCATTAAAAGACCCCGTTGTAATCTCACCTGGGCATTTTAGGTGCTTAATAAACCAAAAAGGGCAGACTTTCCTTTAAGAAAAGCAGCAAGAAGCTGCCAAATGCGTTGTTTAACCAAGCAGAGCTTGCCAAGTGAGATCAGCAGTGCTATCCTGAGACTGACAGACAGCACTACTTTGAAAATTGTGTTGGGTTTCTGTTTCTTTTTTCAGGAGAAGGAAAAAATCCCTCAGATAAAAGAAGAAATACAGTAAAGAAAGAGAAAGAAATTAGCAACCTATAGCCCTTCACTAAGAGAGCTGCATCTCATTGGTAAAAGTGCAGGCAGGAACTTCCTGGAGGACGGACAACAGCATCACAAGCTTAGACTCTACAAATTGTTTAATGTCTCTTATGCCACTCCATCCTGCCATCCAGTTTTTTGGCTTCAATTTTACAACATATTCTTTTTACCTGTGTGCCCTTCAGGAAGGATTTTCCCTGTCTCAAGGCCATAAGTAGAATGGAAAAAGGACCCTCTTGCTGTAGGTAGCAGAACAGACTGCAGGGCAGGGAGGCTGGTGTGTGCTTGGGTCATCTTCTAATGGAGTCTGTCTGCTTTGGTTGTTTGGGATGCTGTTACTGCAATGCAAAAATACAGCTACATGGATGGTCCTACTCATGGAGCAGTCTTCTCCATACACTTTGTCTCATTTCCCTTTCCAGCACCCATACTGCAGTCAATATTTCTTATGCAGGCCATGTTTTCCAGCAGACACTGACAACAGTTTCTGTCTCAGGGAAGACTAGATTGCAGTGGGATATGCAGAAAAAA
This sequence comes from Lepidothrix coronata, assembly GCF_001604755.1. NCBI lineage: Eukaryota > Metazoa > Chordata > Aves > Passeriformes > Pipridae > Lepidothrix > Lepidothrix coronata. Next base: position 718,595 of record NW_016690435.1, read on the forward strand.
CGTTTGCTGCCCCACAGTAAGCATCTGGCATGACTTCTTTATTACAATCATTGCTGGTGAACAAGAGCTTATCACACTGGGGCATATGTAGAAAATCTCTTGCTGTTATATGGAAGATCAAGTAAGAGGATTTATGAAAAAACATTAGAAAGGCCTTATACCAGTTCACATGTCTCACAGACTGGGATGCAACTGGGTTGTTTTTCACCTGGTGTCATAGGTCTACCTGTTCTAAAAATCCAAGCAGAAATTTTCCTTTCCCTGTCCCACTGTAAGAGAAGGAGGTTGAACCAGGAGGGGAAGGGGTAATAACTATACAAAAGAACTAGCTGACAGACCTGCATTCCTGGCTAATAGCCCTTCTGAAAAACTGCAGGGAGGGGGGAGGAGTTTTTCTCCTCCTCTCCTTGCAAATGGGGAACACTTCACTTTTTGCCTTAATAGAGGCAAGGTGTGTGTGTGTGTTGGAAAAGCTTGGAGGCCGTTGTGCTCTTGACCTGGTCATCTGTCTGTTCTCCATCCTCGGCTTGCCTGTGCACTGCCCTGTCTCCAGGCCGAATCTGCTCGGAATTCACTGGAGAGTTTGTGCTTAAGAAAAGGGGGAGTCCTGACCGCAGCCAGCTGCAGACAACATGAATTTTGTGGGAAAGAAACTGCCCTTCTTTCCCCTTCTCCCCTTCCCCTCCTTGGTGGGGGCGGAGATCTCCATTTTGGCTTCTCCCGTGATCCGGGGCCCCACACAGTGGCCACCAGTGGTCCAACAGCGCCCCCTGCAGGCCACCACAGAGCACTGCAGGCTCTGCACCTCCAGCGATCCAACAGCGCCCCCTGCCAACCGTGATTAGAATTGCGCTAGAGGACAGAGAAGTGTCAGACTGTCTCCTTTTTGAAGGGGAGTTTTGGATACAGGATTATTGCTTAGTTGTTTTTGTGTTCTGATACTGTTTTTGCCAATATACATATATCCTTTAATAAAGGGTTGTTATTTCTTCCTTTTTCCATACTTCCTGGGTTGGAGCCTCTTAATTTTGGCTTTACAATTTCTGAGAGAGAAGAGTTTGGTCTACCTCATAATGCATCCTCCTTAGCAAAGCACTCCAGTCTCTTTAAACTGAGACACCTGGAGAGAATTTCATCAGGACTGGGAAAGTAAAAGGGCTGTTCATCTGTAGGTGTCTGGGTGGGAGCTGCCAGAAATTGAATATTAAATCACACAGTGGGGAAAATTTGTCCAGGATATTTTCCTGCATATGGGTTAGCAGGGTTGAAATGGCAGCTGTACAGTGGGATCTGGCAAGATAAACCTGCATGCTTGTAACCTGAAGCATCACTTGGCTGAAAGCTTTTTTTTTCTCTACCATCGTAATGAGAACAAACATCTGCCCTACAGCCAACCCCTTGCACTTCTAAAACACACGGCACAGGTTTCCCTCAGAAACCTAAAATGTACTGCTCACAACATTAAAACTAGGTGTTGTCCTCTACTTTCAATATTCTGATTAAAAATTCATGACAATGTTTACAGTAGAAATTTTGATCATAATTATAACTGTAGTAATTTCTTGCTCAGTTTGGATGCACAAAAGGTTTAAACCACTGTATGGCTTAGTATAATAAATAGGCAAAAACAGTAGACTGTCCCGCAGGCTGGGATCATTTTTCCGGCGTTTAAAAACAAAGAACCTGTAAACACAATAAATACCTGTGAATTCCAATATCCTTTTAATGTACACTTCTCTTGCAAGTAGACTGCATTTATGAATTATGAATAAATGCACACATAAAAAAATGCATACTTCAGTTACAGAGAATGAGCTTGATTACTTGTTGAAAGACCCCACAAATCTTCTTCGGATGTTTATCAATTGACTGGCCTGAGTCAGCCCAAATTTCCAGTTTGAAAGTGATTTATAAGATGCTCATAACAAGTAAAGAAAGTAAAGAAAATGATAATTAAGTGTCTTTAGTCATATGAACACTAGGTACAACCAAAAGCAACTGCACTGCAGTGTTTTTCCCTGCAATGGCCCACTATCACCTACTGAAGGCTCCAGATTCAGCCAAGCTAAAAAATACATTTCTACCTTTTGTGTTTTTCTTAGTTGGCTGAGGTGGCAGGGGTTGTGTGAAAGAACTGTGTGAATTAAACTGACTGATGCTCACCTGCAGGCTCAAAGGGCTACAATTGCTCCTGAGCCATTGCAGATAGATGTCCCTTGCCAGAAACAAGCAGGATCCCTATAGGTCTGAATCACTATAAATAATGTGGAGAAGTCTCATTGCCCTTTATCATTTGATCATGATAAAGGCAGTGATGAGAGGCAGCACAGAGACTCCTGAGCTCAGTGTGAATGCTGCACTTTAAATCACTAGAACAAATTAAATTCTAAGAGAAAAGTGCTATAAGGCACTTGGCCCGAGTGCCCACACTAGAGGATTACTTACTGGTTTTTTCTTTCAACAAGTAAGTTTTCTGAGTGAAGCTAAGGCAAATATTCCTTGGAGAATCTAATTTTAGTAGACTGGTAAAAACAATGGAAAGCAGAAGAGAGAAGATCGAATCTGCCAGTAAGAGATAGCTTAATCGACATTGAAGTTATTGAGTTATTATAGTTAATTAAAAATAATATCTAATTAAATACATAAGTATATATAAGTATATAAATTTAAATATATAATTAAATACACAATTACCTTCTTTTGAATAATCTCTCAAGAAAAATGTGCAACATACAAGTCAGGAAAGTCCAAGTTGGAAGCAAAGAATGGTAACCTGAGAGTAATGTAGAAACACTGTTGGAGAGATGCAGAGAGATTTAGGAAAGCTAAATACTACCTGGGATCAATCACGGTGAGCGGTGTCAAAGGCAACAAGGTGGGCTTCTCTAAGGGTGCACACAGCAAAAGGAAGATGGAAATGTAAGCCTGCTGCTGAATGGAGGACAGAGGACATGCTAAAAAAAGTGAGATATGCCGCCTTCACTTTGGTCTTTATTAGTAAAATCAGCTTCAGAAATGCAAGACCCTGGAGACCAAGGGGAAAGTCTGGAGCAAGGTAGAACAGGATCAGGTCAGAGAATACTTAAAGAAACTGGACACACAAAAGACCACGTGCCCTGATGAGATGCTCTCATTAGTGATAAGAGAGATTGCTGACATAATTTTGTGATCAATCTCTATCTTTGAACAATCATGGTGATTAGAAGAGGTTCCTAAGGACTGGAAGAAAGCAGATGTCACTCTTATCTTCAAAAAATCAAGAAGGATCCAGGAAACTACAGGCTGGTCAGCCTCACCTAAGGGGTGCTTCAGACACCAGAATGGGTATTCCCCTCTGTGGAAAGGATGTCGGTGGAGAAAGTATTCTCTGCATCCTGTGAATAGGACCACAGATATCGATACTGCAGCCCATTGAGAACAACACACTGGAGCAGGTGGATAGTACCTCAAGGAACTGCAGCCTGTGGAGATCCCATCTGGAGAGAGTTCTCCTGACAGGAACTGTGGCCCGTGGAGGAGCCCAAACTGGAGCAGATTTTTCCTGAAGGACTGCAGCCCATGAAGAGGACCCATGCAGGAGCAGCAGAAAAGTGTGAGGAGGGGTGAGTGACAGAGCAGAGCTCCCCCATTCCCCATCCCTCCTGCACTGCTTTCGGAATGAAGGGGGAGGTGGATGAGTCAGTGGCAACAAACAAATTTTCACAAATTTGAGTCTATTTTGTCTGCAACAGAAAGTGGTAAGCAATCTACCTGTCTTTATCTCAACCCATGAGCTTTCTTGAACAGAAATTATGATACATACACAATCTACAAGAAGACAGCTTGCAAGTTGCCTCTGAGAAACAAAAAGGCAGGGACAAACAAACAGCTCCCAATGCACTCTTCTCAGGAGAAGGAAAAAGCAAGACTAAGGGCTGGAGCCTGAACCTGTACACATATATAAAACAGAGTGGTTCTGAGCCAGCTGAAGAGAAGGGAAACCAACCCCGATTCCAAAGGTTTCCTCAGTTTTGATGTTTGAGACAGCATTAGTTCATGTCACATGAGATTGAGTACCTTGGTCTTTTTATCAGTTGAGGGCAGTGCTCCACTATATAATTTATCACTTTGCTAAACTGATCTTGATTGTTTTGCTTTGGCACTTGAAAAAAAGTTGAAACTATTAAAAATACCAAGCCAGTTGCTTAAGTGAATCTTGCAAATGAAACGGCCAATCTCAGAATAAAAACATACAAGCAGGTTAAAATAGCCCCACAGCTTCAAATTACTCATATTCATTGAATTTTAGAACAATTTACATTGGAAGGGACCTCCCAGAGGTCAGCTAGCCTGTCCATCTGCTCAAAACATGTCTAATCAGATCAGGGGATGCTTGTCAACTCCTCATACGTATGCATTAGATACTATGTTTTCTAAAGCCTTTTCCAATTCTCTAAGTTCATTACCAGAAGACAGATACTACCTCTATTATTTACAAAAGGAAACTGACAGAAACACAGTTTTTCTGATCAGAATTAATTAACCTAAATTAAACACAGGCTCTCCCCATGGGTTTATGTATCATCTTAATATCAGGTTGTTCTAGATCAGCCTTCGAGATCTGGTTAACACAAGATGGATCTCAGCATGGAGCAGATACAGTGACACTGGAGATGGTCTCCAGCCCTATACCTTCATGTAGCTCATCATCAGGCCAAAACATGGCACAAAATACGTGGCCAAACACTCCTAGTGACCAGAGAGGACAAGGGAGATGGAAATCTGGATGTGAGACCTTTTTGATCAGAGCATCTCTCTTAGGTGCTGTTATCCACTAAGTGGGGTCCCAGAGCATAAAGGAATGAGGAACAACTAGTGCTACGATCGTATGCAGCAATTCAATCTTCATCTGCTCCAGAGGAGCCCAAGATCATTATCTAGTATTGTCAAAATTTTTAATGTGCTATTTTGCTTCACCCAACCCATCTCAAAGACAGACAGCAAAAGAGATCAAGAAAGGGAAAACAATGACCCAGATGACATTTTTGTAATGCACAGTGCCTTGCAAACTGTGACAAAAAGAGAAAGGAGATATGTAGCACTAAATCTGATGAGAAACTTGTTTAAACATGTCTTAAAATGGCTCTTTGTGGTCTCTTTGCAAACACATGTTTCTTCTTCCCAACACCCCCCACGACAACTGTTATCTCCCATGCAGGAATGTCCTGGGAAAGGTGTCCTAAGGTGTTTCATTGGACCTTGTTAACCCCTTCCGGTGATTGGGTGTTCCTGTAAGCCCCTTGAGACTTCTAATTGGTTACTCTGTGAATCCTCCTTTAATGGCCAGTCTTCGCGAGCGAAGATTTGGGAAAGGTCATTAACCCTTTGAGCCTGCGCAGTGGATTTTTTAGGTGAGACACAGCGTGCGCTGAACTGAGCCCACCCTTTAATCCTGAGGTTCATCTGCCAGGGCCAAGCAAGCTTGGACAGTGGCAGTGAGGGTCTCAGAACGTAGGTTTGTTTAGAGTGACCTTCTCTTAGATGGATGGCCTTACAGGGCTAACGAGCTCCATCTGCCCAGGGGGCTGGGAAATCGAACCCGGGTCGCAGCGGTGAGAGTCCTGCACCCTAACCACTAGACCACTAGAGGCCCCGAATCCTCCTAAACCCTATAAATGTAACACCCCCAGCAATAAACGTTCTCTTGCCTCCTCTCCACGCCGGTGTGCAGTGTCTGTGCCTGCCATGGGACCACGTGCGTGGGGGGAGGGGAGGGCACCTCTCCCCTCCAGGCTCGGGGCCTGAAAAACCCTGTCGCTGGAGTTCCCTTTCCCCATCCCTCAAGACATCGGAATGGTTCTTCAGATGGAGATGGAACTAGAACTGGGCTCCCCCACGTTGTGGGTGGGGAAAGGGATCCAGAGAGATAGACAACAGCAGTGAGGCATAAAGAATATTTCTAATTCACAGAATTACAGTTTTCAGCAAAAACTTTGCTCCCGCTCCAGTAGAATTTTTGACCACGTGAAAGAAGAAATAAATTCAGATTTAAAAAAAAAAAAAGAAAAGAAAAAAAGAAAAGCTACAAAATAAAAATAAAAGCTACAAAATAAAAATAAAAGCTACAAAAACTCCAGGCAAAATGTTTCTTGTCCAGACATAGGGAACATCAGATAAGAACAAAGCAGTGCTTGTAGACTGTATTTATATTTTAAGATGGAGGTTAAAGAAGAAAGAATGATTCAGAAAAGAGAAAAAAAGCCCATCAGAGTTCTGGAACAGATGCCTTATGTAGAGAAATGTATTCCAAAGGTCTTGCCTATATTGAATTATATCAATGTATGTTATCAAAGTTTCTGAGAAGTGTAAATTCTTTCACCCTCCCCAAAAAGCAACACTGAAAGCTGAACATATCTAACTGGGAGATCATCCAATTGCTTGGCAAATCAATCACTTGGCAGCTTCCCTCAGGACACTGTTACTTGATGTCTACAGCCTAAAGGTTCCATCCTAGCTAAATCAGAAGCTGTGAGCTAAATATAGAAATTGCTGAGTAAAGTTGCAAGGCATGAATTATATTATTATTATATATAAGGGTACAGATATATAATGAGCTGATACAGCTTTAAGATCTATGTATGATGCTTCTGCTTTCAGTTTGGCAGCAGCCATTGTCTTGGATGCAAGTTCCCCTGAATACCACTGCATACACTGCATCTAAGTTAAGTAAGTAAGGATAACTAGCTGAGGATACAGCTTACAGGATGGAAATTTACAGAAATGAAACAAATTAGCAGCTTCCCAAGCTTAGCAGTAGTCATCTGATTCTTCTCTGAATGTGCTGAGAACACTTGCACTTTTATGGTTCTAATTATGCAGCCCTTTTCATTGCTTCACTGCTTAGCCCAAGGTTTATAGAGCCACACAAAATTTTTGGTTGTTAATCCTGGCTGTTAGTTCTTGCTGTCATTTCCTCTTATCACAATCACAACTGATGTGTGTATTTACTACATGCTTTATGAGAGCCTCACAGTAGTTTTTTAGGCACAGTTTCATTCTGGCAGCATTGCAAGACAGACATTGTCCTTCTTGCTTGTCAGGATTCTTCATCTCAAAGACAGATATGGAACTGCAAGTTGGGGAGACCAGCTCAGACTCCCCATTCCTCATGCTGCCTTGCTGGGTAAGCAAAGGCAGTCCACCTTCTTTTAGGTGCTCCAGTGTCACTGGCACTTCCTTTGGATTCAATTCAGGCATCTCTTTCACACAGTAGTTTTACAAGGTGTTCTTTAAGGCACCCAGAATAGCTTCAGCATTGCTTTGTAAATGGACACTTATCTTTTAATATCATGTGGTGATTGTATTGCAAACAGGCATCAGCTGCCTCTGATTTATCACCACATTTGTTACCAGACCTATAATGGGGTCAGATTTATGCCTTCATTTACTTTTATGTCCTAAAGAGACCAGCACAAGTTTCATTTAGCATCTTTCCTGCTATTCAATAGAAAGGCTCTTCTTTTCTGCCTTCTAACCAGAGTTCTCTTTCGAACAATCAAAATCTCCCTTGCCACACAGAGAGAAGCACAGCAACTAATATTTTGAAATGAAATTTGACTATACTCACTACAGTATATGGCACAGATAGTGGCGCTTTTCTACACTGAGCAAATACTTCTGCCAAGGGACAAAAAGAGGAAAAAGAAAATGAGTCAAAAAGGGAAAACTTCTAGTCACTACCACTGTATAGGCTAATGCACCTTCTTAATAGTATTAACACCTCTAAATCAGCAGCTATTTTTTCACACAGAAATTCCTATGCCTCTATATGTGACAAAAAAACCCCAGCATCGAGCCAGGTAGCATTTTAATAGCGCATGTTAATTCATCATCCCATGTAGCTCCTGGGCATGAATTGCACCAGGAACACCTGCTTTCTCTGTTATCCTCAAATTGTTACCTGAAACCTGTTATCAGCTAGGAATGAAAAAGAGTGCGCAGAGCAACAGAGACACAAGCCCCTTCCCAGATGAAGCAAAGCTCTGTGAGGAAAAAAAATCTAAGAACTCTGTACAGTGTCAATTCAGGTATGAACTACAAAGTTATCCATCTCACACGCTGTAGCACAACTGACTGCCCTTGGTAAGCATAGGCTATGGTTAATAGACTCCTCTTTCTTAAAGTATTGGAAATTTTTCTTCATTGCACTTCCAAAAAGGAGAATGCCTTGATTTGAGTTTCTACTCTGGCTTGAAACACTTGAGCACATATATTTTCAAGCACACTCTGCTTCCCATTTCACTAGTGATTTCTCACTTGAGAAACATTAAATGCCTTCCCATTCTGCTCCCTCCATCATCTGAATCTTTTTTATATCACCATGGTTTCAAAATTAAAGAGGGTAGATTTAGACTAGATAAAAGGAAGAAATTCTTACACAAGAATGGCGGTGAAAGTCTGGAACACCAGTGAGGTGTAGATACCCAGCTACGCCCCATCCATCCGGGAAACATTCATGGTCATGTTGGACAGGGCTCTGAGCAACCTGGTCTAGTTGGAGATATCCTTGCTTATTGCCGAGCAGTTGGACTGATGACATTTAAAACACCCCTTTTACATCAAACTGTTATATGAATCTGTGATATAACATTTCTCCCATTTGCTAAGCTGGTTCAAAGTCAAAAGGCTCCCTGCCTGCTAGAGAATAGAACATATTTGTATTTTTTGGGAAGCAACAAAGCAGCAGCACTGGGGCCTTGATTCAGCCCAGGATCCTGTTTGACTTATGTGTGCACACACTGCCCACCTGCACTGTTAGATGGTGACAGTGAGCACCTCCACTGAGCTCCCCAATATGTACACATTTGTGTGCACCTGTGGCTACTGAGCATGGAGAGAAGATATGGTTGGTTCTTCTCCTGGTCACGAGAAGAACGACAGCAGCAAGAGATGTCTCGATTTATGCCTTGCAACACCTGACTATAAAGACTGCTTTTACCACAGAAAGGACCTTGTAAAATTCTAGGCTGAAGACTCATTGCCTCTAATGACTCTAGGCATCTGTTATTGGTACATAAAAGCACACAGGGCACAGCTCTGTAGTTGCTATTAGCAGTTCAGTTACAAAGGAATTTGCACTAGAAGCAGAGGATCAGTCCCATTCTTCTGTATGTCTCCACTCCAAAATCAAAGCACTTAGTTGTGGAGACTAGAATTCATTTTCTGATGCAGTCTATTCATCGGCATCTTACAGAAACATTAAGTGGCCTTTCACTTCAACGAAGCATTTCCTTGCTCTTTCTCAAAGTAAGCTGGGATATGGAGACCAGCCACATGAAATAGGATAGGTTTTAACTATAACACATTAGGGCATTTTGTTTACTCACTGAACTGTAGAGTCACAGATGTAATACACTGGGTGGAGGAAGCACATAACCAAGTTGATAAGATCTGCAGCTGCTGTGAAAGGCCACCTTGAGGCACTACCAATTGCACAGTTTTGCTTCTGCTCTTTGTCATCACTGCCGGAAGCAATGGTAGAAAGAACTGGGGAGGAGGCAAGAGGCAACCACAGGGGATAGGAAAGAAAAATTAGACAGAAATGAGTGACAAGGGAGAAGCAGTGGCAATGAAAAGCAGGACAAATAAGTTTCTTCAGGGGGGCACAGAAATGTAATACACTTTTTGAGTGGGCATACATAAGGCACATGGACCAGCTCCCCCTCTGAGGCCTCTGTCCACTGAAGCAACAATGAAAGCCATGCAGGAAATTATTTCCACAGTCCACAAAAAAATTTGAAGTTTATAACCAACTGAAAGTATTCTTAGGGATAGAGGCAGTTTTGATAACACAATTGTCATGTGCCATTCCCACTCCATCCCTTCTATCCTTTGCTTTTTGATTTGGGATTACTTTGAAATAAAAATAGTTTAAGTCTCTTTTTTAATTAATGAGGGATGGAGATCAATGAGCAGTTCCACAGCTAATTGATTTGGGGTACCATCTATAACGCAGCTGTCGCCTTTGAGAACACACGCAGGATCTCTCTCGAGGAGAAAAGGCAACACAGAAAGAACCGTGTTTTGCAGAATATACCATCTAAGGAGTCTTTCTGCTGTGCCTTTTGCAATCGGATATGCCTGTCTCGTATTGGCCTCATAAGTCACCAGCGTGCCTGTAACAAATGTGGATAGAGCCTTCCCAAATCTTCGTTTGCGAAGCCCAGCCATGGTTGGATGATTTGGGGTGATTCAGAAAATAGCTGAAAAAAAATCCTCTACATTTCACACTTCATATAGACATATCAGACATTTTCAGAAAATCTTGTCTCATTTTGTTTTATTTCCTACTTCTAAATAGAGTAGGAAATAAAACTTTAGGATTACTTAAAATCGATATCACAGAAAAATACTAAATATTACACCTTTCCAGAGTTGGATTGATCAAGCCCTTGCCCTATTTCAAGGTGACAGGGTATCCCCAAATAGCCCAAAGGAGGGGTGAAGAGCACTTTGTCTCTGAAGTGCTCATGCATACACCTAACAGTGGGCATAACTTGAGTTTTATAAATATTTGCATGGTATACTGCAATAGACATGATTAAGCTGTGTTTTAACAGGAAAGGATGTTGAAGCATGCAATATTCTTTCAATTCTCTTTTTATGCTCCCTACTGCAGAAAGCACAAGGTGGAGGCATGGCACTCGTGCAGGGCTTGTTATCTTCATTTAAAGCAGCTCTAGAGTTGGTCCATTGATCTCTCTTCCAGTGTAAAGTTACGGTGTAATGACACAGTCCTGTGCAGTATCCCACTCTACAGCCTAGGAAATTTAACCTGTCAACACTCCTTCATTCTCAGTCTTCTCTGTCCCTCAGAAATGTGCACCTCCACACATCTGTTTGTCTATACAAGCTGTCACCTCTCCCTTCCCTTTCATCTTGAGAAACCACTAGCACAGTTCTGCCTTCTTTCTCTTTTAGGGTTTTGGGGCAGAGGACTTTTGATCTACTTTTTTTCTGCCTTTCTTTGGTTTTGTGGGCTTTTTTGTTGCAGTGCATTCTACACACTGCTTGAGTCCAAGTTAAGCATTGTGCCAAGCCGCAGCACAGCTGCAAAAGAACTGCCCATTGGAAAGGGACAGTGTCACAAGTATGTATTTTACAGTGACTGCTGGTTTTGATGAGAACAATTATGTCCTGGGAAAGCATCAGGCCTCCCTGGTTTCTTGAGGTGCTGAGTTTATTATTACAGGTTAATAGGAAGATGGATTTTGATGAGACTACATCCTTCCCTGAAAGAAAAATGGGGGATGGTACAATAAAACCATGTTTACAGAAACCAGACACAACCCAGATGGAGTCAGATGTGAAGAAGCAGGGTGACGTTGCTGACAAGAGTAACACCCACTACTACACCTCTCACTGTGCAGCAGCTCAATGCTTTGGAGTCCAGGAATGCAAAGGGACCAGGATATGGTAATTTCCCAGCACTTCCATTAAATCAGGCTGTTCTTCAGAACCTGCCAGCTACAAGAGTGAGCACAAATAAGCAAGGCAGATACAGTATTGTCTGATGTTGCACAGCACTTTCACCTTTGCAACACTGAGGACCTCCCATTTACAGTCCTGCAGACTGCCTTTCTCTCCCAGATCTGCAACCTCTCACCAGAACTCCCATAGCAGGATTGCCCAGAGCCTCTGGGGCAGAATTTTTTGCTCTATTATTCCCATGGCTTTTAATCCTCCAACGTTATGGGAGGTTCCAGAACTACCCCATCTGACCTCCTTTTATTTACCCCTTATTTTGTGGCTCTTAGTTTACATTAAAAAAAAAAAAGTCATTTGAATAATAGTCAGAATTAATATATTTATACTGCTAGCATTTCCTGCAGGGTCTCCTGCTGCACAGTCTACAGCTAGCAGGGAGTCAGCACTCAAGGCAGAAGAAGGACACTCAGACAACTTTGGCCCCAGGGCTGTGGGAAAGGATGGAGCAGGATGAGATTTGAGGGACTGCAGCGCATGGCCTGACTGTTGCTGCTAAAACACTCAGTTAAGCACTTGGATAGTAGGAAAGTGTCAGTGCTATTGACTTTCACAGGCTAATTCTCTGCCACCAGCCAACAAGAGAATTAAAATTCAACAGCGGATTTCAGCTTTGGCTTTCTTTGTTCGGAAAAATTTGGCTTTTTTGTTCAGCCTTTCAACAGCCTGTGAGAGCAGATTGAGAAAGGCTCAATGTGGTCCAAGCGGGGGGCAGCAAAAGGAAATCAGAAGAAACAAAAAAATGGGACAAGTAATGATCAAGAAGAGCAGGGGCTGAAAGGGCTTATACTCCTGGGCATCATCTTGCCTGACATACTAACCACACTGTGTCAGGCCCAGTGGGGTGAGACTCAGTGAGCAAAGGGAGTCTGAAACCCAGACTAATAGACAGATGCAGAACAGCGATCCCCAGCTCACTCCAGGTCTAAGAGAGCGCCCTGCTTTGCTGAGACTGCAGCTGCCCAGGGCATTCCTATGAGGAAGCAAGACCTCATCTCAAAATGCCTTAGAGAGAGCAGGGGCTACTAACAGGGAGGAGGATGTTATAAATTCTCCTCAACCAGCAAAGGATCCAAGGCACTGTAGGGTGATTAATGAAGAGCAGCAGTTGGGAAAGAGCAGGAGAACCCACCTGGTCAAAGGGAAAAAATGCTGGGTTGTGCAGAGGGCTGAAAGTGTACTGCCCTCAACTGCTGGGACCCACTTCTGGAAGAGAATGGACTTTTATCTTCTTCTCCCTTTCTTAACTGCAAAATCTTTCGCCAGGGAATGGCTGATTAAACACTTCATACTGCAGTACTTAAGACACTGTTGCTGTGATACATAGCTGTCTTCTTTTAGAGCCTATACCTGACAAAAGCAAGCATACAGAGATACTAAGAGCTCCTGGAGGAGGAAGTTAAATTGTTCAGGAAGAGCATCTTAAAGGAAAAAGAAAAAAAAAAAGACAAAATCTATTGCAAAAAGCAACCCCAGGGAGAACTATGTTTTTCCTCACATGACCAGCTCCACTGGTCTAAAATACACTGAAATGTATTTTTCATTGTTTATAAGAAAGGTTAACTCAAAAAAACCCTTTTTCTTATGATCTGTGTTTTCTGTAACTATCTCGAAATGAAAAAAACCAAGAACCCAAAAACAGGACATAGATAGATAGATAGATAGATAGATAGATAGATAGATAGATAGATAGATAGATAGATAGATAGATAGATAGATAGATCTCACTTTTTGTTTACAACGTCTGCTTCATAATGCTGGTACTTTGTGAAAAAAATAACATAATAATCTTTTACATACTAGATGCTTCAAGGTGAACCAACTAAAGAAGCTGCAAAGATTCTTGCAGGATTTAGGATCCAAAATCCTTGGGGTTCTTGCCAAGCCAGAACGATGAATTCTTCCTTTATGTTAGGACAGGTCTGTTTCCTTCTGTGTGACTCATAGTTGAAAGGCAAAGTAAAGCTTAGAAGGGACAGCTCTGCTCAGGGCAGGCTGATGACAGGAAATCTAATGGAGAAAAGAAGGATAAGAGGGAAGATGGCCTCTTCATTTTGTTGTGGGTATATTCTGAAAATCATGATGTCTAAAGGTTTACTACTTACCATAAACATCAAATTTCAGCTCCACTTTTTTGAAATTTCCCATCACTAGCGGAATATCAGTGCTGTTAGAAGAGTAATGACAGGTTACCAGCTCTTTAGGAACAGAAAATCCCTGCTGTCCTTTCCTTCACCACAATTTAAGGTAATAAATTAGACTACTTAAATCATAAGTTTTCTTTGGTTATGACTGTGCCATCCTGAGTATGTATAGCACTTATCACTCAGCCACTAATTGCTAGTTTTGATCTGGGTTCAATACAGATAGTTTGGAAAAAAAGAGTACTGAGGAGACAGCCACATTAAATTAGTTAGGTCAAACTCTGGGAAGGGCTTGTATCTCTCTCTGCAAGGATAATCTTTCCTACCTGAGAGCTCCCCCTCTCTCCTCTCCCTTTAACAGTTTTATTTTCTGGAGCTACAAGACTTTTTTTTTTTCTCCTTCTGAGCGGTGGGTTAACAAATGCAGGAGGCATATATTAACAGTATTCATTGGAGACCTCCTACAGCAGTGGGATGAACAATGGGCCTCGAACAGTGACTAATTTTTAACCCAGAAATATGGTGTATGAATATTTTTTAAATGTAAAACCATTAGTCACACAATAGTTCATTTGAACTAAAACCATATTATTATCCCCTCATTATTTTACCTGGTATATTTTGGACCACTTATCTCAGTGGTTGCCATAGCTACCTGCTGAGTGTCTTTAACTGAAGTGTTTGCAGTAATCAAACTTAAAGGCTTCTTAAAAAAAAGTGTGATTTGACTAAAGAGGGACCTGGGCAAAATTGCCCATAATTGTATTCTTTTGCTTAGTGCTGCAGCTTTTGGGTGAGCTTGGCCTCCTAACTGAGGAAGCACCTTTAAGGTAGAGTCCTTAGTCTCCACCATGAAATCACACAAAGTTAAAGGTTTGGAAAGACCTCTGGAGGTCTGTATTCTAACCTTCAGCTCAAAGTAGGTCCAGTCAGGATTAGAACCTTGTCCAGACAGGTTTTGGAATGTTGGAGATATCCAAGGACAGAGGGAGTGTAAAGAAGCCAGAGCCAGGCACTTCTCAATGATGTCCAATGAAAGGACAAGAGGCAATGGTCACAAAATACAACACAGGAGGTTATACTTGAACATCAGGAAAACTTTTTCACTGTGAGGGTGATCAAGCCCTGGCACAGGTTGCCTTGAGAGGTTGTGGAGTCTCCATCCTTTGGGATATTAAAAAATCAGCTGGATATGGTCCTACTCAACCAGCTCTGGGTGATTCCACATGAACAAGGGAGCTGGATGGCTCCAGCACTCTCTTCTGACCTCAATTCTGAAATTCTGTGAGACTTCTTGGAAGCCTCAAATCCTATGAGAAACTCTGCTCTCTGTTTTGAACTGAGTCAAAAAAACCATGGACATTTTATTTCCAGAAGTGTCTGCAGAGAAGCCTACACTTGTCAAACCACATTCAGCCTCTGTCTGCACCACCACATACGCAAGGACACAGTGCAGGGCAGTTCCCACTGAGACCCTTTCCAAGCCTTATGTTTCTGCCCAACAGTGACAGCTGACTGTCTGGAAACCTTTGCCTTCCTTCAGGGACCACCACCATCATCATCAGGTTATCACTGCTCTATGCTGCACTGCTGGCTCAACCTAACACCTCTGAGCTTCAGCAACTCCCCACTCAGGGTGCTCCGCTGTGGCTGACCCTGTGAAGAGAAGACACAGGCTGTTTCATGTGGTGGGGTAAAGTGCACAGATAAAAATACAGAGAGCCAGGACCCTTAGGTTCTATGTTCACTGCTAGAGTATTTGTCTTGGTGGCTAAAGCAGAAGTGAGGAAGACTGGATCTCTCCCAAACACTCATCAGTAGCAGGGAACAGCAAGGGTGGCTTGGCTGCTCCATGAGTAAAGGTGAGCAGGAGCTGAGCAAGATAACTAGGGGCTTATCTCTGAGCAGAGGTAATGGCATCACCAAAAAGGATGCAGTCCCACATATCCTAGTACAGCAGGTAGGAGGGGCACAGACCTTCAACTTAAAAGCCAAATGCAATCAGAGTCCGGAGGAGTTCCCATTGGGCTTCTTATCAGCACCTCCTCTAAGAGCTCTCTTCAAAACTGAATGCCTTCACCCTATACCTAAGGTGGCCCTGAACCACAGAGCCAAACCCCCAGGAACAGGAGGATGCATTCAAGCTCCGCCACTGCACCTCTGGGTGACACAAGGTAGGTCCTAGCCCTTCTCTATTCCTCTATTCCACATCTGGGCTGACACATCCCTGAGCTCTGATAAGGCAGCAAGCATTTGTGAGCACAGGAAGCAATAATCCCAACTGCCCCAAGAAAGTAAGAAGTGAGGTACCTCAGCTCTTGATAGCAAAGTTTCACAATACCTCAGCATTCATCTAAGTATTTCTTTTACTTATGCAAAGAAATGAGAGGAAGAAACAATACTTTTGGAAAGAAACCAATTTTAATCAAAGCTAGGATCCAAATGTCTAACCGTAAGCAATTAGGCAATTAAAATGAAGGTCACTAGAAATACATACTAAACAGCCATCCTGTTGGAGTACTTAAGTACAGAAAAGCTGGATACTGCAATTAAAACAGTTTGCATGAACACAGCTGTGTTGGATTAGAGATGGACTTCTCTAAACCATAGAGGAACAAATCAGCAGTGCAAGAGGATTCACATTGGTTTCACACAGAAAACAGAGTCCTTTCCTGCTGTGGCTAACAGCAGGTCTGGGATCTAGTGGAACACATCCACTCCTTCAACCCCTATTCCCATACAGCTGCAATATATTTTTCTATATGAGAAACCTGGAAGAGAAAAAGGGACATGTTCTTTCCTGGTTAACCAGTTCTACCACATGGAAGACATGGTGACTTTCAGAAAAGGGAAGATTAGGGTGTGGGATGCACATGTTAAAAAGATGGGGTTTTATCTCAATTATTACAGCAGACACCACTCCCTTGTTTGACCAGAGTACATTTTTCCCTTTTGGTATCGGGATGGGTAATTTTGTGGGATAACACATAGAAAGACATATAGAAGGAAAATTCTGTAAAATGATAGTCACTCCACTCCCAGAACTGCTCTAATGTGCAAATGTTGATCCCTGGATCCAGACATCCAACTAGAAAAAGAGACCATATTCTCTACAAATGCTCTTCATTCTTCCCTGCAAAGACCTACATAACTTCTTCCTCCAGTCACCATGGTTAAAAAAAAAGCAGTTAATGGATATTCCAGCTTCTGATTTTACTCAGTCACCTTGCTTGGCGTTGTGGCATACTCCATGGAAACATCATAGCTCCCAAGGAGAGGCAGGTTTTTTCCAAAGAGGAAATAATGTCAACATTTTTATCATTTGCTTTTGCAAAATGGTTGCTTTACATTTTTAAAGGTTCAGCTTTCAACATCACAGATTACTAGAGGAAGCATTAGTCAGGAACCAGGATGCTGTTGTGCTAATCAGCCCACACAGGCTCTCCAAAATAAGACACGTGACTTGCTATGATCTCCCATGGACAAATACAACAGACATCCTCAGGAAGATTTCCACAGACAGTGCCTGGGTCCATTCACACAGCAATATGTGGGGCTGTATTCTGCTCTTTTTCACTCAAACCAGCTTGCACTTGTCAGAAAAGATGTGCTCCCAAAGCATCTCTCTATTTCTCCTGCAGAAGCTGCAGAGCACTGCTGTTTCCACCATCTAAAACAGTATGTAAACCCCCCTCTCAATTTTCAAACTCTCTGCACATCCTCATTCACAAAGTGAAGCCAGAAACAACTCTCCTGCCAGCAGATTCTCATTGCAAGAAAAAAAAAAAGTCTTCATTACAGGCTATCTGCATGCCTTGGTAAGAGGAGTAAGAGCAGTCAGTGACACATGGTTCATCTTGTGTATATAGGTGAGGCCATGCCTGCTGGGTGTGCCTACAGTACTGTCTGTGCAGCAGATGTCCTGACACAGGGAGGGGTTGGCAATCTGTGTTTCTCTCCTGGAACTGCAAGATGCATTTCAAATGGAGACTGAGCAAGAGCCTGGAGGTCCCAGCTGGCTCCCCTGGAGGGAGTCTGTCTGCCAGGATTCAGTATATCCAGCCCCAGATAAATTTGTGTGCCTGGAAACTCCGTTAACCTTAGAGGCTTAACAGTTTGAACAAAGCTCTGCTTGTCAAAGTGACCCACTCAAGGAACTTCTTGTTGCTGAAAGTTCTGCTCGTTCATACATGCTAAGTGACGTACTGATTTTAGCATATCTGAATGTAATACAGAGGCCACACTCCTAAAGAAGCACAAGAACTCTTTTTTATGCCCCAAAACACACCAGGCAGCATGACCAAGGGAAGCTTGCATGGAAAGCTAATGTTGACAAGCATCCCTCTACAGGCCTCACCTTAGGGAGTCTTGGCCACTAGAGAGGAGAAAGCAGGCTGCAGAAACATACCCTAATCCAGAGCAGGAGACATGAAAAGCTTTGTTTATTTTACCAGATAAAACTTTATGCAAACCATAACCAGCAGCCAGCTGGCAATATGGACAAGCAGGAAACAGTGACTTCCTTAGTGGGGAGCTTGAAATACTCAACAGGTCCTTTGGGAGAGGACTGAACCCAGGACTACACAGCACTGCCTCTCTCTGCCTTTTTTTGGAAGATGTATAGAAAGGAGCCATGTCCTTTACCTCCATTCATTGAGCTTTCTGGAAATTAGAAATGAACAAACAATCAGAAAACTCAAACACAAACCTCAGATGTTGTATGAGGCCTGACACATTAACAAGGCAGAAAAACATTTTCTACCCTAAAAATCTGGAGCATATTTACCTCACACCCACGTAACAATCGATGTACCTGGAGTAAACCAGTGCCCAAAAGTCATTCCTTCTGTGCAGAGTTTAGCACGCCCAGCCACCTCTCCAGAATTACAATCCTCTGCCATCCTAGTCTCTAGGCTGCCTGAATTTCCACATTCCTCAGGTTTCTTAGATTACTTGCTTTAAATTTCATCTTGAAATGAACTTTTTGGGGAAGTTAAATGTCACCTTTCCCAGCATCCACTTCAGCACAGACTTTATAATGAGTTACTGCCTCCCAGTACCAATATAAAAATATAGTAATCCTCATTAGGTTAGCCCCTACCATGTTTGAGGCATCATCCCAGTGAGGAAATCCTGGTACATTGCCCAGGTGCGGTAGGGACCTATATCCAAGGTACATTTTGGACACAGGCCATTACCCTGAATGCAATAAAAGCGCAAGCCAAGCTTGCAGTGCAAGACAGGAACTCCAGCTCCGTCTCATGTCCCCTTGAGCTGGGTGACCAAGGCTCAAGCCTGCACACTTAAAGATTTACTAAAGGGACCCAGTTACCTATTTCTTTATTTTGCAGCCTTTTCAAAAAAAGACTGATTACCCTTTACACAGAGGATAAGAGGATCATGGATCTTTCTGCTGTCTATTTGCTCAAAGACCCTAGGGCCAGTCACTTATGAATTTGTTCTCTGCAGAGTCATGTCTAGATTTGCAATACAGCTGTGCTTCACCTGTGACACACCAAGTTCAACAGTGCCTAGCTTGGCAGAAAGTTCACCTCATACCCTTCAGACAAAGGAACGTGCACTTCTACCTTCTGACTGATCCCGTTGAACAGGTGACAGATAGAAACTCACACTGAGCCTCCCAACACACATAGCTGCTATCAGATACCATCCTGCTCTGTACCATAACAGTAATCCTGTGCTTAGCAAAGAAAACTGGGATATCTCAGGGCCTTTCAATAACAAAAGTAAGACAGGGGAAGCAAGCTGCTGCTTGTTTGGCATCCCTGAGCATTCCAGACTCCTTTCTGCATTCCTGTGCCAAACCATGCACTGCTGCACAATGCAAACAGTCCGAAAACCTTCATCCTGGAGCTGCCTGCTCTTTCGAAATGGTACCAGCAGTAAGCCTTCAAACTGCCTGCAAATCCAGCCCAGGACATAGCAATGCTAGGGATGTATTCTCAACTCACTTCTTCATGAAAGCAACGCACTATCCCAAGCACAAGACTAACCCAGAAAGATGTCTCCTAATCTTGCTCCAAAGCATGTTGCTTTGCTTGCTAACTGGGAAGAGCACAGTTCACTTGCCTCACATAAGGGGTTTATGTGGAAAAACCAACAAAGCTGCAGGAGATGGACTTTCAGCACTTGAAACACAATTTGTCCAGTGGTGATAAGAAGTTGCACAACCACAACTCTCACCTCTACCACTCAAATGCTGTTGTGCACTATGCAAAATGAAATCAGCCTTGGTAGAAAATTAACTGCAATGGCATCTCAGTTTAAAGAGACTGGAGTGTTTTGTTAAGGAGGATGAGTTATGAGGTAGACCAAACTCTTCTCTCTCAGCAATTGCAAAGCCAAAATTAAGAGGTTCCAACCCAGGAAGTATGGAAAAAGGAAGAAATAACAACCCTTTACTAAAGGATATATGTATATTGGCAAAAACAGTATCAGAACACAAAAACAACTAAGCAATAATCCTGTACCCAAAAAGTCCCCTTCAAAAAGGAGACAGTCTGACACTTCTCTGTCCTCTAGCGCAATTCTAATCACGGTTGGCAGGGGGCGCTGCTGGATCGCTGGAGGTGCAGAGCCTGCAGTGCTCTGTGGTGGCCTGCAGGGGGCGCTGTTGGACCACTGGTGGTCGCCACGTGGGGGCCCCGGATCATGGGAGAAGCCGAAATGGAAATCTCCGCCCCCACCAAGGAGGGGAAGGGGAAGAAAGGGGAAAGAAAGGTGATTTCTTTCCCACGCTGTCTGCGGCTGGCTGTAGACAGGACTCCTCCTTTGTTCATCGGTGGGCACAAACTCTACGATGAAATCTGAGCAGATTCGGCTGGCAAGAGAGCAGACCGTAGACAAACTGAGGCCGGAGAACAGACAGATGACCAGGTCAAGAGCACAACGGCCTCCAAGCTTTTCCAATATACCTTGTCCCCGTTAAGGCACAAAGTGTCCCTCATTTATAAGGAGAGGAGGAGAAAAACTCCTCCCCCCTCCCTGCAGTTTTTCAGAAGGGCTATTAGCTGGGAATGCAGGTCTGTCAGCTAGTTCTTTTGTATAGTTAATTATCCCTTCCCCTCCTCACTCAACCTCCTTCTCTTACAGTGGGACAGGGAAATTTTTGCTTGGATTTTTAGAACAAGTAAACCTATGACAAATGGGCACTGAAAGGGCTTCATCCTTAGAAGGGGAATGAGCAAAGAAGGCCCGAGAGCTCATTTTATAGAAGAAAGGTGCCAACCGGAAGGGAGGTAAGGGAGGTTGGATTGTGTTTTCTAGTCTTGTGTACCAGGACTGACGGCTCATTTAGCTGCTGGATGAAAACTCACTCCATGCAGCAGCCAGAGTGTCCCTCAATGTCTGTGGTCTATAGGATATTGCCTGAGAGGTAGAAAATATCCCATTGCTATCCCATGCCTAGACTACTGGAGCCACTGCTGAGAGAACATGAAAGCAACATCTCAAGGACACTGGAATAATAGGAAGAGCATATTTCTACATTTCCAGCCAACTTCTGTGCCCTGTGCTGTTCACTTGAACTGGGCTTGCGTCAATGACCAGACACAAGTTATTCATTTATCTTTTCCACCACAGAGAAATAAATCTTGTCTCCAGTTCCTCTTGTGCAAGCCAGACCCTGAACTAGTGCAGGGATTTCTGTCTGTAAGGGCACAAGCTTGAGGCTGCTTGCAAGAGGTGTAGCTTTTGCCAATTTTTTCCCAGGCCTGGGTCTCACCAGCAGAAATGATACCTACATTGGTGTCAGGAGATTCCTGTGTCCAAACAGATAAGCAAGGACATAGCAGTAAGCCACACCAAGAAGATCATGACATCAGTGTCTGACTCAAAGAGACAGTGAGGGGGAAAAAAACCAGGAGCACTGGGTTGAATTTTTCAGCCTCTGTATCCTGAAGCATAGGCTTAGAGGACAATCTCGGGGCACTGAAGTGGCTACAGGATTGATTGTGATCACCGGGAGTGCAAGGCTGTGTCAAGAGTAAGGCATGCTACTTCAAGATGTATGTCTGCGTAGCATACGTACTGAACTCTTGTTTTATATGTCTATCTTCCCCCTTCCATCGAAGCAAGCAGGACTTGGAAATTGCATTTTGTTAGGGAAGAAAGGTTGAGAAGTTGATCTATTCTGATCAAGCCTGGGACACATGGGGAGTGTGTTTGTTGCTGCTGTTGTAGAGAAGATGAACTCAGATGCCCAGGGGTGCTTGGAGGCTAGCCCTTGCTAACAGAGGGATCTCCAAAACAAATAAACAAGGCTAGCTAGTCCCTTCTGGCTTGTCCCAGGAGAGCTGTGCGTGGAAATTAAAGGTCTCAACACATACAACACAGAAGAGAAATGACAACAGCAAAACCCAGTCTGACCTTTCACCTGAACATTTTCCTTCTACTCAGAAAACTCTCAGGCCCTAAAGCAATAGACATGACTAATGCAACAAGTCCCGGGGAGAAGAAAGAGCCATGTTGAATGATTACTAAAGGAGCAGAATTGGGAAACTACTGAAGAAACAACTCTAAGCTAGAGGTTTGAGAGGGACAACAGTTTAGCACCGCCTCTATAAGCCACACTTGGCAGCAACAGGCTGGTGGAGAGTAATTTTTGGACTTTGTGTCCATGGCTCTTCTGGAACCAGTCTACCTCATGCCCATATCTTTGCTTAAGGGCTATAGTTCTGCCTTTTCACAATTATGAAGGCTCTAGAAGATCAGTTACTTAGCTTTGCTTGATGTATCTCATATCTTACAGCCTTTGTTCCTTTCAGCATCTCTTACACCAAATCTTCCCCTTCTGCTCCAGACACAGAAAGGTGTCTCAACTGAAGAATTCAGCACTGGCAGCCTGTTCTCCAGTACCACTGTGGTGCCCTGCACTTCTCTTTAAAAGGCCTTTTGTACTGTACAAGTGAAGTATAAAAAAGGAGCTTTCCAAAATGTGCAACCAGAATCTTTTCATCCCAGCTTTCTTGGTGAAATACCAAGCATAGCTCATGTTGCTGTGCCTGAATATGAATAAAGAACTGCACTACATTTTAAGCCTTTTCACCAAATCCGTTTTTACTGTATAATGAATATTAGTATAAAAGCAGGTCTATGAAAAAGTTGTTTTCAAAGTCTGTGTCAAAAAAAATCTGCTATTCTTCCACCTTCCCCACCCCATGTTCCATTTCAGGCATGTTCCAAATTTGTTTTTTATTCCATCATCTTCTGGGTAATTACAGCTTTGATAACACTATGCAACAAAATATTGAGCTTCAGAAGAGAATAACAGACTAAAAATTAATTCATTATTTGAACATCAGGTAAAATCCATTCATTCAATGTTCTGTACACATGACAGGAGTACTTCATAAAAATAAATAAAAGAAGTTAGTGAGAAAAACTATAGGTTTGTTTAGCTCACAAAAATTTATACCCTAGATTCACAAAGAAAACTTCTCTTCAAGTTCAGAAATTACATGGCTTATCCCCAAGCACTTAGCACATAAATAAAGCATAAGTTTTCTCTGCTTCCAGGGCCTACACTTGAAACAGTTGGATCTAACAGTTAGCACCCAAAGCAACCTTGTACATTTTTCTTAGGACACAAATACTGAATTTTTTTTTTTTTTTTTGAAACAGAGATCAAGTAAAATAAGGAAAACCTGATGTTGGTAAACTGCCAAGTGACATTACCATTACACTGCTCTAGACAACATTAGTTTCCAGCAGTACCAAAACTGTAACCTCATCTTCATTTGTTTCACTTCACCTCTTGTCTTTCAAGGACAGCCACACATCAAAGTAAGTCATAGACATGGCGATGGAGGAAGAAATATTAAACTACAAATGGTAGACAAGAATATTTTTCTGGGATGTTTTACTGGGAACTGCTCAGCACAATGGGCTTGGGATCCAACCCCATTAAGCTCATGATCTGCAGTCCACATATGAGTTTTGAAGCCTTGCTCATTCATTCCCAATCTTCTAAGACTGCCCCTTGCTTCACAATGGCCCCCAGTCTCTCCTTAGCCCGTTGACCTTACACAAACACAGCTCTGTGTCAGGCCCCTTCTTTCTCCCAAACAGCAAGGCAATCCCTCTCTGGGCTCCGTGGAGGACCATGGCTTCAAACACGTGCCTGCACTTAGCCCCAGCTTTTTACTCTTGCAAAAGGCTTTTACTCTTGACTTCTAGAAAACCCTGGGCATAAATTGTCCCTGGAGGAATTACCAAGGAGCAGATGTCAATGGAGAAGGATGAGTCTAGGCTTTGACATACATGTGCACTTTTGTTCTCGCTCAGGTGTCATGAGGTAGAGATAATGAAGCTGGTTTCCAACACTGAAGAAGATTAGAGGAGAGGAGGAATGTGATCATACACTCACAGAAGCAGTTCTCTACTCCCATATCTCTCTCAAAACAACACTACCCCAAAACTAAATCGGACCAGTTGCCACTTTGTCCAGTAGACTCTTGAAAATCTCTTGAAAGGGCAGGGATCCCACCCCTTTGCTCCCGGGCCCTGCTGTGCTCCTGCAACCAACTCAAATTCCCACACTTTAGCTGAAGAACACTGCATGTTGGCTAGCACTGCCTGAATAATTTAGCCTCATCACCCCTGCTACTGCCCTTCAAGTAGCTGGTAGGGGAAATAAGACAGCAATCAGAATCTGATGCATATTAATAATCCTGCTTATCCTGATTAAACTATTCTATACCTCTCACAGCTGAAAGGAGAATAGGAGTTCAGGAAAAAATTAGTTTTTAGTGGGCAGCAATTTAAAGTAGCTAAATATTGTGACAGATAATCTGCATATACACAAAGTATTTTTTATGTATTCAAGCATCAGCTGTTGAAAAACAGCAAAGTCGTATATTCTACACAGGAGGAAGAAATGATAAATTTGTGCAGTCTGTTAAGTACCTGCACTATAGCATGAAAATAGCACAGTAAGAGAGAGTGTTTGTTTAAAACAGCTTAACTACAACATAACACAAAAATCTTTTTAGCTGATAATGGAGATGGTTTGGGCATGACTATCTGTTTTAAACATGTTTGTGTCACAAATCACAGGAAGGTCAAAATTAATGTTAGACTAAAAGAATATCTCAAAGTACAATTATTTTGAGTCTTGGAGCAAAGAACATTCCTATTACATTTACAACGTGGGGTTTAAATTTCATTTTTTCTACAATTTTTTTTATACAAGGTACCTCACAAATTCTATTGGGAGCTGCATCAAAGAGATCTTATAGATGCTAGTTATAAGGCCTATTAGCTGCTTTCCTCCACTAACCCACCAACCCTAGTTCTGTAATTTACAAGTGATGTCTCCAAAGACCATGTGAAAGGTATTTTTTTTATCTGATTAGCCTGCTAGTCTCATTGCCATATTTCTCTCAGCTTAACTCAAGGACTCATGTCTCTACTGTTGCAGCCGTTTCCCCAGGGACAGTGGGAAGGGAGCAAATTAAAGAAAACATACTAGCCAATGTCATGAGTACAAGAGCCACACAGAAAAGTCTTATTTTTCCTATACCCTGGAGCTTGCTATTTCCCTCCTCATTTTCACAAGCTTCTCAAGCCTGTTTGTTGGCATTCTTACAGTGATTCCATCTGTGAGCAAATGGCATCAAGCTTGGAAGTCTTACACATGCCATGTTACATTAAGCCCTGTCTGACTCCAAGTTATTCCCAGTGTGATACTATTGACTTTCTTGGAATAAGCAGCAAATCCATCTTTGGAGTTTTTTAGGCTGATGTATTAGCAAGAAGAAGCAAATGCATAAGCTAAATTTTCTTGGAAGCTGTTATGTTTACAGAGTGTATCTCAACATCTTATTTATTCAAAGTGTGTTTTAGAGAAAAAACAGTATATCTGCTAATTCCAAGCCACGAGAAAGTATAGTTGACTTTCTCCTCTCATTATTGCCAGAAGTACTCACCCTTCCCTGTCCTCTACCTCATTGCAAGCCAAGTTCTCTCTTCTCTCCCTCCTCTCCAACAGACACACAGATTATCATGACCTGTTCCAATTTTAGGTCCCACACTTTCATCTAGCCTAGCCTTCAGATAGTAGCTTTCACTTATTCAGCCATCACTGTGCAGAAAAGAATTTAATTTCTCCTTCAATTTCTGTCTATGAAAGTGGCCCACAGAACACATCAATAGTAGCAATGTCCATATTTGCACATGGAAGAAAGTTGTTCTAGAACAGTAGAAGATGTCTGTTTTAGAGATGTCTCTAAAACAAACTGAACTAGAAGGCTGAGCACACCCCGTCCAGGAATGAGCCTGTTGATAATAGGGAAGTCCTTCCTTCTATATCACAGCTTTGAATGGGACTACTACTTTTACCATCAAACACCAGCTCAGATTTTGCATGTGCTCTCATTTTTGCACAGAAGTCATCAAATGTAATGCTTCTAGGAGTCAGGCATGCTGGAAGAATCCTCTTCCTTATTGCAGTTACTGCCTTACCACTGAAGCAGCTATAACCCCCTAATGAGCCCTAAGAAAAATTTTGCATGGCAGATAGATTTGTAGGCCTGGGCTTTTATCAGCTGCACTGAAATAGAAGTGATGAAAAGGTGGTGAAGCTCTACACAGACAAGAGCAGATTGGAGGAGAATGAACCTCTGCTTTGAAGGAGTGCCATTTGAGTTTTCCCTCTGCTGCAGGATTTCTGTGCTTCTCAGGAATAAAAGATTTTCATCTCCACCACTTAAGTTGGCAATGTGTCACACAGAATCAAAAATTGGGCTGTGCTGCTGTAATGGAAGATGCAAACAGATGCACCAGATTCCACAGAACAAATAGAAGGGAGCTAAAGATTGTGCTGACGACAGTGTGTGTGTGCTCAACATTGATGGTCATGCAGCATGGTACATCAACAGCAGCTCCTGGCACATGCTGAACTCCCCAGTATGGATGCAGTGCTGCAGATCCAAACTGCAGGATAAGCCTGGGGCACCTCTGGGATGCTGGAGCAGGGGAAGTGGTCTTCTTGCCTGCAGGAGGTGAACACTTGTTAGAGAGCTGGAAGAGGAGATGGGAAGTCTGCACAGTGTCAGAGATTATAGAAAAGAGGACAGAATCCTCTCCAAGACCCCATAAGAGTCTGAACACCCAATTGCACAGGCAAAAGAGGATTCAGAGCCTGTACTCAGTGGGTTGGGAAAAGAAGACTCCCATGAAGGACTTCTGGCACCAGGAGGGTAGGCAGCAGCTTCAGCTGCAGATCAGCAACTACAAAATAGATTTAGTGCCATGGTATCAGATGAGGGGTTGGGAGTTCTTTTCAGAACAGCATTGTAGGCAACTGAGCGTAAATCAAATGGTAGCGCCAGAAGGAAGTGAATGGTGAATAATAACAATAGGATACTCCCTACTGTGCAGGATAGAGGCCTCCAGCTGCCAGCCTGATGCTGCCTAGGAGGATTTAGAGGGATTTAGAGGGATCCAGGACACTGAAGATAGTTTGAAGACTGGAAGAGTTTCAGAAATCTTACATCCCCACTACATATACATGTGGGCACAGACAACATCTCCTTTGGAGACCTGGAAGGTATCAAGTAATACCGCATGGGGATGATTGTCAAGGACACAGGTGCTGAAGTGGCATTCTCTTCAGTACTGCCTCTAAAAGGGAATGGGAAGGGGGGAGAACATTTGAGGAAGAGCAGAATGATACTGTAAATCTAGAGCTTGCTGCAAAACTCAAGATGACAACAGGATTTTACAATCATAGACCCTCTCTGAGTATCATGGGCTGCTAGACAGAGACTGAATTCATCTAAGTGGAACAAAAGCATCTCTGTCAATGAGTTGGTAACCTGGTGAAGAGACCTTTAAATTAGGAAAGATTAGGGGAGGGTGGAATAACCAGCTAAGTAAGGCAGTGGTGTAGTGGGTTGACAGCACGGTGATATGGAGAAGACAGACGTCATATTCAACAGTGCAAGGCTGAAGAGGGCTCAGCTCCAGAGTATACCCACAGCTAAGGATGTTCCTACAGGACAGCATCATGGAGAAAGTTGGATGCTTCTCTGAAGTGCTTGAATAGTGATTCATGCAGCATGGGGAACAAACAAGGGTAATGAAAAGTCTGTGTGCAGTTCCATGGTTATGATCTCCTTTAGATCATGGGGATATGGTGTCTCACATGATGCCTCCAGGCTCATGTGCCTGGAGGGCTGTGATGGATGGATATGGCTCTTTAGGCAGAATAGGCCAGAAGACCAGAGATGGTTAATAGTTGGGCTCAGTGTTCTTAAAGGTCTTTTCCATTCTAAACAATTCTATGATTCTATAATGGGCAGTTTCCTTTAATAGGAGATAAAAGCAGGAATATATGAACATTTGCTTTCAGATGGATGATGAGTCAGCTGAGAGCTAATGGGTCAGGACCTGAGCAACCTATTCTGGATGACACCGGTTTGGGACTTGGACCAGACAGTCTTCAGAGATGTCTTTTGTGATTTTTGGATCCATTGGGACAAATTCCTAGACAATAGGAGAAAGGCCATACACAGAAAACAAAACTTAGCTTTCCCCCCAGAAACAGCAAATGTGAACCTTAACCTCCTTTTCTCCCATTGTTCATAGGCTTTTTCTCTTCTTTGACTCCTCTCTACTCAGAAAGGGAGAAACTTAAAGCCGTTCCTATTGAAAGAGGGGAGTCCAGGGGACTCATTAACTATTCAGGTATACGCATATCATTTGGAGTTCTGCAAATGATAAAGGACAGGTTCAATTAATCTGATCAGAGTCTCAGAGAGTGTTCCTATACAACACAAAGATGAGGCTGAACATGTCGTTCTTAACAACTATGCCATGTGGAAAAAATACTGTCTATTAATTTCACAAATAACACACATGCCAACAATTTTAGAGGTTTTCAGAAGTCATTTTTGAGGGGTTTTCTGTGAGATCTCTGTGAGTGTATCTTTTACCCATCAGGTGTTATTATCTGGCTAATGGGACACAAGAGTTATTTAAAGGTTGTTCTTGTCATTTTAGGCTTGGTTTCTACATGTACAGTATGTATTATGTCCCATTGTGCATGAAGCAGGTTACAGTAAAGTCTCTTCATTAGTAATGAAGCAGAGGAGTCAGCTAGCAAATCCAGAGGCATCCAAGTAAATATCTTCCACCTAATGTCTTTTGGACAAAATAGATCAAAAAGAAGAAAATCAGCCACCTCCCAGTTCAGAGCCAGGAACTTAGTATAGGTGGATATTTTAAGGAAAGCTTTTAAGATTTGGGGTTCGGTGGCAAACCAATGCACCAAGTGATACAATACTTGCCATTTAGACTGTTTGAACTGCTAGTCCAACACACCCAAAATGGTAGAAATTTCATGTATATTGGCAGAGAATCTGTCCCTGAAAAATTAACAAAGATGGACAGATGGCCTTTGAATCCATGAGAGGCGGGGAGCTGCTTGGAGTTCTTTGGCACACTAAGGTCTACAGCCCTCACTGCACTCAGAGAAGATAGGCTTATGAATGCCTGCCTGGTACAGCTGTATCTTCAGGCTCAACAGGTCCTACCCCCAAGTGCCAGAAGCTGGGAAGGACCTTCAAGGAAAAACAACTGTTTGTATTTCTGATTTCTTCTGGCCACTGTCAGAAAGACAAGACCTCTTCTACAAGAGCTTCCCTTTCTTCAATATCCTTTTTTTAATGAAGACAGTTCCACAAAACATGAATGAGAAGAGCAGACCACAGCCAGTGAGAGCAACCATGGACACCAGTCATCACCGGACACCAGTCATCACCAGACACCTCTGTACTCATGAGAACAATTCAAGGTCAAGCAGGGAAGTGAAGTCAACTCAGACAGGTCAGGATCATCAAGGTACAGGAATCGGCCCATCTAAAGCACAGCTCACGGAAGGGCCAAACAAAAGAGCCTGAGCTGAAATTCAGCCACTAGAACAAGGTTTCTTTCCCAACAGTATGATTTCAGGTTGCAGCTGTACCCTATTGGAGCCCTCTTGAAAACAGTGACAGTGCCAGGAGGGGGTGCAGAATGTGCAGAGCTCAATTCTATTTGCTGAAGTCTTGAGAGCACTAGAAGCAAAAGAAAATAATGATACAGATGATGTTATGTGGCATAAAGCCCTGGGTCTAAAGACACATGCTTGCCCGGGCATTTTACTTTTATTTAAGACTCCAAGAGTTTCACTCACATCAACTCTTGCAAAGCCTTTAAGATCTTTGATACCTTGAATCACATAAAGGGAACACAGCTATGAGGCCCTGGACCCAGAAAGTCAGGCAGAGGACAGTCAAGAAGAGGATCTGCCTGAAGGGTTTTCCAGTTGCACCCCATCTACCAAACAGATTACAACCACAGCTATAAAGAAAAAAGAAGGGTAGTGGTAGTAGGCAACTCCCTTCTGAGGGGAACTAAAGGCCCTATGTGCCGACCGGACCCATCCCACAGGGAAGTCTGCTGCCTTCCCGAGGTGCAGGTGAGGGATATTAGTGGAAGACTCCCTGAGCTAATCTGGCCCTCTGATTATTATCCACTGCTGGTGGTCCAGGCTGGCAGTGATGACATTAATGAAAGAGGTACCAGGCTAATTAAAAGGGACTTCAAGGCTCTGGGTCAATTAGTTAAGGGGACAGGAGCACAGGTGGTGTTCACCTCAGTTCCTGCAGTAGCAGGGATGAATGAGGAGAGGAGTAGGAAAACCTATCTTATCAATAGGTGGCTAAAGGATTGGTGCCACTGGCAGAATTTTGGGTTTTTTGACCAGGGTGCAAATTCTATGATACCTAGCCTGCCAGAGTCAGATGGGCTTCATCTATCTAGCAAGGGCAAAAGGACTATAACCCATAAGTTATCAGGGCTGATAAATTTAATGGCCAGTCTTCGCGAGCGAAGATTTGGGAAAGGTCATTAACCCTTCGAGCCTGCGCAGTGGATTTTTTAGGTGAGACCCAGCGTGCACTGAACTGAGCCCACCCTTTAATCCTGAGGTTCATCTGCCGGGGCCGAGCAAGCTTGGACAGTGGCAGTGAGGTCCTCAGAACGTAGGTTTGTTTAGAGTGACCTTCTCTTAGATGGATGGCCTTACAGGGCTAACGAGCTCCATCTGCCCGGGGGGCTGGGAATCGAACCCGGGTCGCAGTGGTGAGAGTCCTGCACCCTAACCACTAGACCACCAGGGGCCCCCAGGGCTGATAAATACATCAGTAGCAAAAGGAGGGGCAAGGAAAACCTCCATTCTTTGTTGGACATGGAGGGGAACAGAGTCACCAAAGATGAGGAAAAGGCTGAGGTACTTAACACCTTCTTTGCCTCAGTTTTCAACAGTAAGCCAGGTTGTCCTCAGGACAACGGGCTTCTGGAACTGGTAGACAGAGACAGGAAGCCAAATAGTCCCCCTGTAATCCAGGAGGAAACAGTTAGTGACCTTATGAGCCATTTGGATCCTCACAAGTCTATGGGACCAGGTGGGATCCACCCAAGGGTGATGGGGAGCTGGCAGAAGAGCTTGCCAAGCTGCTCCCCATCATTTACCAACAGTCCTCACTGGGGAGGTCCCAGATGATAGGAAGTCGGCGAATGTCACGCCCATCCACAAAAAGGGCTGCATGGAGGACCTGGGAAACTACAGGCCTGTCAGCCTGACCTCAATGCCTGGCAAGGTTATGGAGCAGATCACATAACAGCTACAGGATGGACAAGGGATCAGACCCAGCCAGCACAGGTTTAGGAGGGGCAGGTCCTGTCTGACCAACTTGATCTCCTTTTATGATCAGGTGACCCGCCTGGTGGATGAGGGGAAGGCTGTGGATGTGTCTACCTGGACTTCAGCAAAGCCTTTGACACTGTCTCCCATAGCATACTCCTGAAAAAGCTGGCAGCTCACGGCTTGGACAGGGGCACTCTGTGCTGGGTTAGGAACTGGCTGGAGGGCCAGGCCCAGAGAGTGGTGGTGAACGGTGCTGCATCCAGTTGGCAGCCGGTCACTTAGTGGTGTCCCCCAGGGATTAGTGTTGGGCCCAGTCCTCTTTAATATCTTTATCGATGATTTAGATGAGGGGATTGAGTCCACCATTAGCAAATTTGCAGATGACACCATGTTGGAGGGGCATGTTGATCTGCTGGAAGGCAGGAGGGCTCTTCAGAGTGACCTGGACAAGCTGGAGAGATGGTCTGATTCCAACGGGATGAGGTTCAACAAGGCAGTGCTACAGGCTGGGCACAGAGTGGCTGGAGAGCAGCCAGGCAGAAAGGGACCTGGGAGTTTAGATTGACAGGAAGCTGAACATGAGCCAGCAGTGTGCCCAGGTGGCCAAGAAGGCCAATGGCATCCTGGCCTGTATTAGGAACAGTGTGGCCAGCAGGACCAGGGAAGTGATTCTTCCCCTGTACTCAGCAGTGGTGAGGCCACACGTCGAATGCTGTGTCCAGTTCTGGGCCCCTCAGTTCAGGAGGGATATTGAGGTGCTGGAGCAGGTCCAGAGAAGAGCAACAAGGCTAGTGAAGGGACTTGAGCACAAGTCCTGTGAGGAGAGGCTGAGGGAGCTGAGGTTGTTTAGCCTGGAGAAGAGGAAGCTCAGGGGCGACCTCATCACTTTCTACAACTACCTGAAAGGAGGTTGTAGCCAGGTGGGGGTTGGTCTCTTCTCCCAGGCAACCAGCAGTAGGACAAGAGGGCATGGTCTTAAGCTCTGCCAGGGGAGGTTTAGGTTGGATATTAGCAAGAAATTTTTTACAGAGACAGTAATCAGACATTAGAATGGGCTGCCCAGGGAGGTGGTTGAATCACTGTCCCTCGACGTTTTTAAGATGAGATTGGATGTGGCAATTAGTGCCATGGTCTAGTAACCACAGTGGTATTAGATCAAGGGTTGGACTTGATGATCTCAGAGGTCTTTTCCAACCTGGTTGATTCTATGATTCACTACAAGCACTTCCCAAGAGAACTTCTTTTAATTTAGAGAGAAAATGGGCGTTTGGGCGAAAGGGTTTACAGGAGTAACAACCAATCAAGGAGAAGCATTCCACAAAGCACTCAGTACACAACAACCCACAAATAAGTGAAATAAGACCCATCAGTTTTAAGTTACCCACAAGAGATTAGGGAAAGAAAGACAGAAAGACAGAAAGACAGACAGACAGACAGACAGACACAAAGAAAGAAAGAAACAAACAAACAAACAAACAAACAAGCAAGCAAGCAAGCAAACAAACAAACAAACAAACATGGTGGCAGATGTCTGCAGAGAAGACAGGCACAGATGGAGCCCCTCTGTGCCTATATTTGTATGGTTTGGCTACTGTGGCCACCCCTCCCAGGCAGGACATCTGGTTGACTGACCACTCAATGCCCTCCCAGCCGAAGTGAGGGGTGCTGTAGCCAGTCAGATGTTCCAGAGGTGTGGTGTGGGCGGGCTACCTGGCCAGCCTTTTTGATTGACAGCTCAGCCACATGCCTCCTGATACTGCCATGTGCCCTCCATGGACTCATCTGTGTTGGCTGTGGACCATGTTCCTCCCAACACTGCAATGAGGCTTCAGGCCCAACCATGGCCGTGCCCCCGACACACACACAGACAAGGTGGTTGACCCAACACAATAATTAAACAATCTAGTGAGATATGAATCCAGCTTCTCACATGTGGTGAATGGGGAATAGACATTTCTGCAGAGCTGAGAGTGAACCCAGATCTCCTGAATCCTTATTCTGTGCCTTGCCCAGGGCCTCTGGCATGACAGTCTCAGCCAATTTGTACAGCTTAGAGAGAAAAAAAAAAAAAAGTGGTTCTTAAGAGAAGTCCAGGGAAAAGATTCACCTCATTTGTGTTGTCCCATCTCTTCCCAGAGGGGTGAAGTTATCCTGCTTCAAGTGAGGAGAATGACAATTTGAGAGTGCTTTGAGGTTCCTTTGATTATTAATGTAGCAAAAAAAGAAGTGTGAAAACTTCAAAGAGAGAAGTTTGCAGTGCTGAAGGGACTAATTGGAGACAGATGGTCAGACACAGGATCTTAAAAGCATGAAGATCAGCTAAGAACATCAGTCTGTTTTCTGAAAATAGCTTCACTTTTAGTTCCGTGAATCCAGCTGCAGTCTCAAGTTGTAAAACCCAAAGAAACCCAGTAAATATGAATCTGGTCATCACTGGCACAGAAACACAGACTTTATGCTGGCCTGTTAGTATACAGTCTCAGCAAGAAACTGTAAAAGATTCAACTGCTGTTGCTATTCCCTGATTCACCCCATTTTTGACTGTATGCTTACAGTTCCAGCCTAAGTCTTTCACTTTTCTTTCACAATTAGCCTTTTGTCCAGATCTGTTCAAAATGTCTTCAAAATTAACAAAAGCTATCACCTTTTGCCTCCTCTGAGCCAAGTCACAAGGTGAGGGGAGCAGAGGCTGGGGGGAGTCTACCTGAAAAAGCACAGCGGTAAAGTAGCCCCAGATGACTCACTCAGTGCATGGGACCAAGATTGCTCCAATATGCCTCACAATAGCCTTTGCACCAATTTTGGGTCTCCTCCAACTTGAAGTTAAGGGCACTTCTTCAGGCCTCACATTTTTCATTTGCTTTCATATGAGCTTGCTCTCTTCTAGGCATCCCAAAATATTTCCCACTTAAATAAAGGCAGGCACAGCCTAAGGGCATTGTGTGGTTTTCTGAGTCTCAGAAACCAGTCAGACAAAACTCTGTATGCCGGCTTTTCATTTAACTATAAATTTTCCATACACTCCTGTTCTCCTGCACATAACCTTTCTTATTCTGGGACCCAGTTAAGCAAAATACTTCAATAGCATTTGGTGTGAGCCCAGAACCTTCATAGGAGATGTCCTTGTAAAGTATTCAGACAAGGCAGCGTTGAGCCCTCAATTCCTGATGCTCTGAGCTTTCCCAGAGAACCCAACCATGCAGCAGGTCATGATTTTCTCTCTCTTGTCTGTACCTTCTCCTCAGCAAAGCTGCACCCTTCTATCCCCCATCATCATCACTCCCACTGCCTGATTCATAGGCTCATTGGAGAACTAGTGACACCAGTCCAGTGTTGACTCATCAGCCACATGAAGCATTTCTCAAGTAGATTAAGACTTGGATTTACGGGCAATACAGAGTATTTGTAGGTTGTGATAGGCCCAATCAATGAGCAGGAACCCCGGAGAGGATAGACCTTCAATGCTGCAAATGGCACTGATCTTTCATGCTGTGAATGGGAGGATCAATCTGGGGCTAATGTGGCTTGTTATAGTAGCAGTCATCACTTTGATGGAACAATACAGCTTGCATCCTGAAAGACTTACAGTGATAATTTGTTTTCCTATAGTTTTAGGGAGGTGGGCCCAGAGATCCCAGATAGCTAGGGTAATAAAGGAAAGTTAAAACACACTGGGCTAACCTCAACCCACTGTCTCTGTCCACTGCAAAGGCTTTTCTTCGTCCTCCTAATATTCCTCTGGAATGTTCTGTACATGCGCTATATTCACATCAGCTTTCTCCCGTGGGGCTTGTACTCCATCCCGGAATTCTGATGCAGCATCTAAGTTCATAAGCCAAATACATCCCAGGCAATCTAACACTGTGGCACATAAAATCAGTGAAGACCCAAATATGAGAAAGAATGCTTTCAGGGAAGTAATACCGCAACACAGGCAGGGGATAAGTCAGAGCAAAAGATATTTGGACATATAGATAGTTCTGCTCTTTCTTGATAGGAACATTGTGCCTGCCTATTTGATGATAAAGCCTCTCCCATCAAATATTTCTCTCCCCTATCTATCGTTCTTCAAAGTTTTTCTTTTGTTTGAGACTCCCTGCCATCAGACTACCAATAGTGTGAATTTCTTCCCAAACTGTTTGGCTGCTTCTTTTTGAAGCTGCTGCTGTGACACAGCTCTGAACTTCTTTTTTTCTTTTGGAGGTGGATGTTAATCGTCAAATTTCAGATCTTTGCTATTAAAATCCATCAGACAACAAAAGAATCAAAGTAATGAGACAAGACTGTCACTTTGTAGGAAATCAATGTCATAGTGTTTTAAAAGCAAAATCCATTTACAATTATATTACAAGAAAGAACATATCTGGGCCAGTTATTTTACTGTTGGTAATGCAAAGCATTGCCTTCCTGAGACGTGCAGCATCAAACACCAGCTATAAAGCATGCACAGAACGTGAATATGAGCATGCATTTACGGGTTGGGAAGATACAGTGTTGTTGCGATCCACCCCAGAAAGGGGAGGGTAACCCAGGTTCTTATTAATAAATCCCTTGAGGTGGATTAGAGTGAAATAATAACACTGAATAATTGGTGTTTGAAAACATATATATGTAGGGTTTATTTTAGAACAAATTTTTTCAAAGGTAAACAGGTATGTTGCCATTTTGGATGTTACCATTATATCTCATCATGGCCAGTCTTCGCGAACGAAGATTTGGGAAAGGTCATTACTCTTTGAGCCTGCGCAGTGGATTTTTTTTAGGTGAGACACAGCGTGCGCTGAACTGAGCCCACTCTTTAATCCTAAGGTTCATCTGCCGGGGCCAAGCAAGCTTGGACAGTGGCAGCAAGGTCCTCAGGACGTAGGTTTGTTTAGAGTGACCTTCTCTTAGATGGATGGCCTTACAGGGCTGACGAGCTCCATCTGCCTGGGGAAGTCCCCTGACGGGAATCGAACCCCGGGCTGCAGCGGTGAGAGTGCCGCATCCTAACCACTAGACCACCAGGGCGCCCCACCATTATATCTATCATCTACAGCAATATGGCATAAAGATAACCTTTAGGGAAAATGCATAGGGAAGAGAAAGGGAAAGACAGGGTAAGGGTAAGGGTAAGGGAGAGTAAGAAAAGAAAGAATAAGGATGGGAAAACATATATCACCTTTAGGGAAAATGCATAGGGAAGAGAAAGGGAAAGACAGGGTAAGGGTAAGGGTAAGGGAGAGTAAGAAAAGAAAGAATAAGGATGGGAAAACATATATCACCTTTAGGGAAAATGCATAAGGGAGAGAAAGGAAAAGACAGGATAATGGTAAGAAAGAGTAAGGGAAAGAAAGGATAAGGGTGGAAAAATGTATATAGTCACTGCCCACTGGATCCAGCAATAGAACTTAGTAGTCATAAAAGCGATGTCTTGGTCTGCTGGTGGTGGGGGAGGGAAGCCACACACTCAAAGAAGTTATGAGTTATTCTATACTTCCAGAACACCCTGTACCTCCCTGGGGTGGGAAGTTTTACCATGGAATAGTGTCAAGGCCCATGCCACGAGCCTCCAACGTCTCCTGGGCATGCACTGAGTTCCTGTGAGGGGCAGGGTGAAAGGGTTTTTCCTGCCTTTCAGGATTGGCGAGGGGATGGGCTTTGATGGGCCATGCCACAATGTCTCCATCTCCTACAGCCCAGGCTAGATGCACTGAGTTCACTTGAAAGGCATGGCAAACATGGCTATTCCCGCCTTTTCAGGACTCACCCTCAGAAGCACTGGTGGGGGGATGGGCCCTGCTGGGTGAACAGCTGCCTCTTCCCAGCCTGCAAAAGTCCCCTGGCATTCCTACAATGTGTAAATCATTAACCATTTCAGTCTCACCATAACAGGTGCTATACTGCACTTCCCAAGAATTTTGGATGAAGCCTTTCTATTTTTTGTAGCTAACTTGTCACATTCAAAGTTTTAACTGGAAAGAAATGGTCCATCTGGATACACAGATAATTCTTGTTAGCTTGTCCCATAACAACAGCAAGATGCTGACTCCAACTTGGAACTTCCTCTTTTGCAGAAATCAGCTGTTCTTGTAACAAATCTTCCATGAAAGTCATTATGGTACAAGGCTGAAATGTATTCTGATGGTGAGGAACAGTATTTTCTAAAGATGGTTCTAGAAAGCATCATGTTAGGAGAAGTTGAATCCAGTGGGCTAACTGGCCACACAGAACAACACAAACAAAGAAAAGTGCCTTTAGTGGCCCCCACAAAACCACCAGCAGTATTCACATAAACACCATGGGCAGCCCCACCTGTTCTGCTCTTCTGCACCAGTTGGTCAGGACTGAAGGTCACCATTTGACATACACCATTCCTCATCTTCCTCTTCTACAGGCAACAGATGAATCAGCAGAAACCTCCACTCCCAGACACTTACTCCATCCAGATTCCATATACAGATATGAGTTTCACTTACTAATCACCAACTAGTTGAGTTTGAAGTTCACCAGTGAAACATACATATATTCACATGCACTAAGACAGAGAGAGAACAAAAAACTATAAAGCATGTTTAATATGAGCACAGGACAGGCTGAAGTGCAGACATAGGGCTCAGACAGAAAAGCACATTCATCAGTACCCACTTGCAGTTAAACACTTTTATCCCCTCTCCTACCCATTCTCCCAATTCACTTTGCTATCTCCTTTCCCTGTCTCTGGCCCTTCCCTTAAACATACCATAATGTTTTGGACATTCCTACAATCCCTTTAAACAAAAAATAAAAAGCTTTACACAATTCCAGAAGCATCCTGAAGTGTTCCATCACAGGTTTGCTCCACCTTTTTTTCATCTATCAGGCTCATGACTGAGAATTAAGTATTAGGTTGGCCTTGGCCAGAAAAACAGATAGCAAATGTTAAAAATATAATAACAACAGTGATGGGCGAGTGCCTGGAACTCTTGACTTGCACTGTTTCATTTATTACTTTGTGTGCCACAAGGAGCAGCGTTCACAATATCAAAACTAGTGACAGAGCTGGTACAGCTTGTTATTCACAGGACACTCCACTTTTTCCCCGCAGCACGTTCTTTCTGACTAGTAGCATAATTTTGGCTGGAGTCCCCCATCCCAGGGGCTGGTACAAGATTTTGTGCAATCTGGGATTCAAGAAGTCGTTGCAGACAGGCTGAGCAAAGAAAAAAAAGTGGTGGCTCTCAACCTGCTGGGCATCAGCTGCCTATGTCACACAAAAAATCATTTCTCTCCCTCCCACCCTCATTCCCAAAAGTAATAATCATCCCAGGACATCCCCAGCTTCACAGCCCTGTGTATCCATGGGTCAGCAAGCGCAATCCTCCAGCAAAGCTGCCTTGACCTCAGACCATTGGGAACATAACAGCAGAGACCTGCTCGAGGTGAGCAAAAGTCCTAACACTGAAACTAAATCTGTTTCTTGACAATAAACCTCAGTTTATCCACATCTCCAGCAGCCTGTCTTGCTTTTCCAGCCTCATAGTACAGCCTGCTGTTTCCCACATCCATCAACTTGAACTGCTTGAAATTCATCCACCGATGACAGGAGGAGGTGCTGCGCACATGGATCCCAGGCTTCCAGTCAATGACATAAATTGTTGCCACCACTCCCTTTTGCTAAGCAACCACAGTCAGGAAGCTACAAAAGAGATGTAACTCTCTGCAGGCATGCCCTTTGCAGGGCCTGGCATTTGGGCTGTCCTAGTCTCCTCCTAGCAATGGACAAAATAATGGTAGATGGCTTAGTTCAGTGCCATATGAATTCTCTGCTGTTTGCTTAGCAATCTGTCACCTATTTGCAGTCTATCTTGGTAGTAAGAAGTTCATTCCTGCTTTGCAACAGAATCTAAAAACAAAGAACCTTCTGAAGTCTTTTCTTCTTTTGGATTTATTGTTCTTTCTGTTGTTGCTTTGCTTGTTTTATTTTTCCAAGCCAAATATTCACTAGCAGATGCTCTCATTACCCTTTGTTGCAGTGTGTGCTTTTTGCAAGTCACCTTGCAAAAAGGTCACTTTTGCAAGTCAAGTGAAGTCTGCTGAATGTCTGCTCTCCACCCATGGGCAAACCAACTGCCAGGCTTACCAGATGGCCTGTGAAAAAGGCTGCAAAAAACCACAGAAGCTGTGTTTATCATGCTATTGTGGGAACCTAAGACCCTGGGTCAGGAACTGTTTGCTACTTCAGAGAGCAAACACAACATTATCGCAATGGGCAGGAACTGCAGCAGCACCAAGTATGAGACTGCCCACTCCCTGCACAACTGCCAGCAATGAGGGAATCTGGATCTTCAGGCTCTGA
This sequence comes from Lepidothrix coronata, assembly GCF_001604755.1. Lineage (NCBI taxonomy): Eukaryota > Metazoa > Chordata > Aves > Passeriformes > Pipridae > Lepidothrix > Lepidothrix coronata. Next base: position 758,292 of record NW_016690435.1, read on the forward strand.
CACAGCAAAATCCCAGTAAAGGACAGACTGCATGGAAGTACCTTATTTCTTTTCCAGCCTGATCTTGCATAGGCTGCTGGGCTGAAGCCTGGAGGAGAAGACTGACATTTCACAGAAAGGTAACTAAGAAAAGAAGAGGTGAGTTGGCCTCTCCCCCTTTGAGGTATGCACGTGACTTTATCTTAGGGCATATTCACCAGATACCTAGCGTTCTCTATCCTACTAAAGTGACAGTACATGGTGGTTGCATGCACTGGGACCATCTGGGGTCTCTCCTGGGCAAGAGTGGCTCTGCACATTTAAAGTCAACTTCCTCCTTGAAAGTCCGTTACCCAGAGCTTCCTATTAAACAGGCTTTGTTCTTAGCAGCTTTTGGAAAAGACCTTGCTGATTTGTTTTCTGTGAACTACAGCTATCAGCCCAAATACAGACTATAAGAGAGTTCTTTGTATTGCCACAGGGACTGACTGATTCAGTGTAAGCACTAAGAAATACAGCTATTCCTCTGCAACAAGATTTTCGACCCATGCTTTGGCTTCTTCTCTTTGGAGTGTGCACAGAATCATTAAAGAAAAAAACAGACTCTTAACACCATGGCCAGTGCACAGTGTTCAGTGTCACTGCAGAATGGGCTCAAGAAAACTTTTTCCCTGACAAGACCGCATGAGTGTTTTCTGCTCAGGCACAAACAGTATGTAAAGGCACATCACCAAATTAGATACGTGCTTTAGGATTAAACTCAGGATAGAATCCCAATCCTGTAAGTTGCCTCATATAGGTATGCTGCAGTCCCTGTCCAGAGTCTGTTGCAGAATCAGGACCTCCTTGCACAGCAAGATGAACCATTTCAGGGAGTAGACCTAGAGCAGTTGTCACTATCTGTGTCGCAGTTTGAGGACCTGGAGGCAGAAGGTCCTCCCTGTTCCGCAAATTGCTCTCAGTGCCAACAGCCCCAAACTCAGCACACTCCATGCACTTTCTTAACTCTAAATGATGCTGTTTATTTTTCTAGCAAACATTCACAGGCCTCACACTTCCTTTGCCCAGGGCTTTGCACTGCAAATGAATTTAGGTCAGCTGCCTGCCATAACCAATGAGTCAAACTAACTACTGCTGTCCCTCCTGGACTTCACTGTTGTCAGCCTGCTGGCTACATGGAAGTCTCTTTGGGCCAGATTCTGATGTTTTTATTCACGGCCATTTCCTCTTTCCACAGCTTGCTGCAGGCACAGTGTTAATACCCACTTCTGCTTCTGCACTTCCAATAGCATCTGAGTTGCTAACAGCCCAAATGAAACCTTGGGGTTTGCTCATGCAGGAAAGTCCCCCAAAAAACTGAGTAAAGCCCCACACAGACTCATGCAAGCATGATACCATTCTCCTGGAACGTAAAGATGCCCTTCTCTGTGAAACAGCATGTGTCCCCAGTGCTAAATCTGCCCGTGTGTAACTTGCCAGCAATGTGTTGGCATGGTCACTGCTGTCAGAAGCAGCAAGTTCGTCATCTATAGATGCAAAACCATTTAGTTGCTAATGGCAGCAGTTTCTTCTTCCCTGATGCTGATGTTCATCCAGCTGCATGCAGTCTGAGGCTCTGGCAAAGCAGTGTTCCTTCCTGACTGCCCAAACAGAGCAGCACCCACATGAACTGAAACATCTCCAACGAGTTTTCCAGATAAATTAGTGCAGAACAATGGCCCACAGTTGCTTGCTGAACTGAAGGTCTGCATCTCCTCTCTCTATGTCTCCATGCTCATCTCTGGTCTGAACAACTCCTATTCATCCTCTTCCACACTTGTCTGGGATGTGGTCTCCATGCATCCTAGCACATGGTTTACACCATGAATGTATAAATTAATATCTCCGTGTCACTCACACCTCACCAGCCTGACTTCCAAAGGCAATGTGAAAGCTAGAGGTGCTCAAGATTAGAGTCAGGAGGTTGGTTTCTACTTCTATGCTCTCTCCAGGGAGAGAAAGGTAGGCACCCTTCAAGAACAAGCTACAGGAAAGGCACGACTCTGGAGGCACTTCTGCTCTCTCTTCTGTCAGGATGGGCAGGGCAATGCTTTAATACTAAGCACCAGAAGAGTCCAGATTTATCATTTTATCATCAGTAACATCACTGGGGTTGTGGCCCTATTCTGTTCCAGGAAATAAGTGTCTTTTTAGACCTACCTTACTAATGAGATGGAGTTGTCTAAGAACCATCATTACAGCCAGTTTCTCAGCCAGTGAAAACCACAGCAATTCTCCATATGCCCCACTTTACCCTTGCTAAAAGGCTCATTTATGACCCAAGACAGCTGGAAGAGATTTTATATTGTCATTCCCTTGATTAAGCACTCCTCTTGAAAAGCAGGTGTAAGTGTTTATAAGCAACATAGGGCTATTTCTCACATTTCATACTTTATGGCTTCCTGAGCACAGCCAGAGGCAGCAATAAAAGGAAGGACGCAACCAGAAGCATTCCTTCCTGCAGCAGAAACTATACATAGAACATTGTGCATGGACAGACACACAGAGTCCCACTGGTAGTGCTGTCCCCATTCTTTGTCATGGGACAAGTGACAGTCCCAGAGAGCTCAGCACATAGGACTTGCAAGATCCTGCTTGTCCCTCTGCAGAAACCACTACCAGGGAGCAGAGAGGTAGGGGCTGAATTGACATGATTTGCAAAAAAACAGCTCTATAAATTTCAGTAGCCTAAATATGTACCTTAACACTGACATTTTAAGAGGTCCTAGTGAGTAAAAATAACTTCTTTTAGGTCTATTACCATGAAAATGGGAAGGGACTTTATTGACTTGTAAATAAAATCATATCCCTTTTGATAGCATTTGGCAACCAAGGAATAGACATTTTTACTAAGGGTATAGAAGCCAAATTACGCTAGCAATAACTATGTTTTATCTTCCTGGTAGTGCGCAGTAAAAGATTAAGATCTAATAGTTGAACTTTGTAAAAGGCACCTGTAATCAAAAGTCAATAAGATATTTTATCAAACAATAATTTTAAAGGTGCTAATATTTAAAGACCTTCTTTTGTGACTGTCATTTTTATTCTGAGGTGTTTTACTTTTCTCATTTTAATGATCTGATTATAAAATGGAGATGAAAATGGAGATGAAAATTACACAGCGTTTCTCTTTAAGTTTGCTCACTGTGATTACCAAAAAAAAGATGCTGTGTGCTGCATGTGCATGTGGGTCAGAGTTAGTTTTGAAGTTTTAGTTCTCTCAGTGTGGACAGATCAAAATATGAGAAAGAAAACTGCAAAAGGGATGGGAAAATTACAATAGTGTTCACAGGGCCATGCTCAATTTGAATTAGGAAACTACATCAGTAGGAGACCAGTCCATCAGTTACTATACAATGGAAGAGAATGGGAAGGTCACGAATTTTGTTGAAGACACTGCTTATTGACAAGGCTGAAATAAAAGATACCCTTTGCCTTTCAATATCATTCAACAATGTCATTCCAGATGTACTTTTCAAGGCATCATTCAGATGCTCTAAATCTTCCCAAAGAGGAGGGTTCCATCCCACTGTCCATGCTCTACACCTCCTCACAGCTTGACCCACACCACCCAAGTCACAGAGGAAAAAGTCAAGGACTGGGAGAATGAAGAACTTCTTTCTTTATGAGAGGGTCGGGTTCAAGGTCATCTAAGGAACCTGGTGGGACTGAGGGAACTGACGGATGAAGTGTTTTAGTCACCATCCATAATATTTGAGAAGTTGAGGCAGTCCAGAGAAGTTCCTCAGGGGCTGGTATTGGAACTGGGACTGTTAAATACCTTTGTCAGCAATGAGGACAAGTGGGTTTGAGTGCACCCTCAGCGAATTTGATGATGACACCAAGCTCTGAGGTGTGGTCAACATGCTGGAGAGAAAGGATGCCATCCAGAGGGCAGGCTTGAAAGGTGGGCCTGTGCAAACACCATGGGGTTCAACAAGGTGAAGTGCAAGGTCCTGCACCTGGGTCAGGGCAATTCCAAGCACAAATACAGGATTAAGAGAAGCCCTGAGGAGGAAGACCTGAGCATATTAGTTGGTGAGTTTGGACATTACCCAGCACTATGAGCTGGGCCCAGAAAACCAACCACATCCTAGGCTGCATCAAAATCAACATGGCCAGAAGGTCAAGGGAGGTGATTCTGCTCCTTTTATGTGCTCTCATGAGACCCCACCTGAAGTACTGTATCCAGTTCTCAGACCTCCAGCATAAGAAGGGCATGGACCTGTTCAAGTGAGTATGAAGGAGGCCACAAAGATGATCAGAGGGCTGGAGAACCTCTCCTGTGAAGAGAGGCTGAGAGAATTGGAGTTGTCAAGCCTGGAGAAGAGAAGGCTTCAGAAAGACCTTCTAGAAGCATTCCAGTTATTGAAGGAGGCCTGCAAGAGAGCTGGAAAGGGACTTTTAAAAAGGGGCATAGAGTGACCAGGGGGAATGGCTTTAAACTGAAAGTAGGTTTAGATTAGACGATAGGAAGAAATACTTAGGAAGAAACACTTTACTGTGAAGGTGATGAGACACTGGCACAGGTTACCCAGAGCAGCTGTGGGTGCCCTTTCCCTGGAAGAGTTGAAGGCCAGGCTGGATGGGGCTTTGAGTGATCTGGTCTAGTGGAAGGTGTCCCTGCCCATGGCAGAGGGATTGGAACTAGATGATCTTAAAAGTCCCTTCCAACAAAAACCATTCTATGTATGATTCTATGATTCCATGACAAAAAGAGAGTTCTCTGCAACTATCTAATTTAAACCTTCTCAAATGCATTTTTAGTTTTACTAAGCAACCCTTTGCACACTGATCAAAGAGTTCAGATCTTGCATTCTTAAGGTTAAGATATTGCTACCAATAAAAAATAAATACATGGCAATTACTAAGGAATTACATTTAGATCAAAAACGACTGAATTTATTACCCTCTGAATGTATGCAGCATAAAAGGAAGCAATACAGAAGTTTAAGGAGAAGAGGTGGCAAAGAAACTTCTCTTTCTTTAATGATACAAAAAAGAGGAAGCCATGCTCAAAGAATATCTGAAATATGATGCTGTAAGCAAAGAGGGCCTGTAAGCAGAGAACTCATGTACAGACAATGGCAAGTTGTTCAGCAAGTGGTGTAATGCAAATAGCTCAGAGATGACTGTGCATTAAATGAGAGCACCAGGCTGGGAAAGATTCTATTAGAGAGCTGCCTTTTATTGAACTTTATGCTCTACAGGCAACAGGTTTTATTCTAAACCTACCAATGCCCTTTCCACTGATGTACCCAGGCTTTGGCTACCAAACCTTGTTGCAGGTCAAAGTTCTTTGCTTTGCCTGTGGAGTGTAATTCATGTGGGACATCCTTGAAGGGTGGATAAGGTTATCAGGCCCAAAAGTATGTCCAGGGTTATATATGTCCTTCCACCTTGGGAGGCAAAATCAACTGTCCTGGTGTAAAAGGACTCTTGCACCTTCTATCACTGCATTTCTGCTTGTGGACACTGTGCTGTAACCAGTAATAACCAGTAATGTGAGCCAAGCAGAGGTATGCTCCAACACAGTACATCCCAGACCATTTCCAGATTAATAATGCCACCTTCCAATACTGTGTTCTTTTAATACACCATTCCTAAAATATTATAGAAATTTTTTTTAAGAGCAACTGAAAACTGGGAAATTTTAAATGACAGCTCACACAAGTTCTCTCTGAAAACCTCATCTGTCTACTGTGGAAATATGAGGTAGATTTTTTTCTAAAATGAAAATAGTTTCCAGGTCATCAGTGTCAGTGCAATAGCTTACAAAAGACACTCTGAAAGAGTTCCCAGTATGAAGATATCCTTGAAAAATGAAGAACTGTCAAAAAACAAAGTTTGCACAGATTATCTTATGTCTGCTGACAGCCTCTTGCCCCCACCCACCTCACCCAGAGATGTAGCTCTAGGGATGCCTGGTGTGCTTGTTTGGTTGATTTGTGAAATGCCTGGAGGGGAAGGGCTCCAGGAGACCAGAGCAGATAAAAGCCATAGCATAAGAGTACACGTGGTCACTTGTACTCTTGGCCACCATCTTGGCTCTTATAGCAGCTGAGACGACACTGGATTCATGTGGTGACTTTGTCCCTTTCTTTTCTCTCACTCTTTCTCCTTCTTCTCCTAAATTCCTCTTCTAGAAATCTGGGTAACTTCAAGTTGGATGGGCTAGAGTTTGCTAAATCAATGCTTTGTGAAGTGCCTTATTCTAAGTGGATGTTGATTTAAAATTTGCCAAGTACCTTATGCTATCTTGATAGTCAAAAGTTTTCAAGTAAGAGTCAGTTATTCAACCTCCTGAGAACTTTGTTTTGTTCTCCCCCCATGCTGCCTCAGAGTATCAAAGTACCTGAGACCCTTTTAAAAAACATCGAGTGACCTCAGGGCTTTATACCAGTCACTGGAACATCCTGTCCTATTAAGAAGCCCTCTAGTACTTTCTCTCCCTGGGCAGTCATTTCATCAGACTTCTTTCTGACATAGTAAATAGTCTTGCAGTCTTATTTAGGCACCACAATACAGCAGGTACAGTCCTGACCCTGCTCCTGTAGTTCTCCTGTAGTTCCAGGAAAATATCTAGCTCCCATTTGGCAAAGACTGGGGGAAAAAATGCCACATGGAATACAAATTAACCACAAAAACATGCTTTGTAATCAGCCTGTTATTTCTCTAAAAGCCCCTACTCTTATGTGATTATTGTGAGTTGTATAGGAATCATCTTTAAGGGAACATCACTGTCGCAATGGGAACATGGTAGGATGGCCAGAAAATTCTTGTGGAGATTCTGGGCTTTTGTGGGATTTTTTTTGTTTGGTTTCATTTCTTTAAGAGAGAGACTTACATGTGTTGTGAACAGAAGTCTATTTAGCTGATAGAGAAAGCAAGTGAGAACTGTGGTTTCCATGAGGGCAGCCTATATTGCCATGTGGATGCAGTAGGCACTTGTGTAGTCCAGTACTCTCCCTCCAATCCCCAGCACAGAACCGTACACCTTGCCTTCTGACAGGCAGTAGGTGAAGAGTGCATTTGGGGGCAGCATTCATCCTCCTCTGAACTCATTGTAACTAAGGTCCTGTGCTGGTGGCCTTTGTTCTGATGTCCTGAATGAAACCAGAGCCTTGAAGAAAAGCATTCTTCAAGGACTGAGGAGCTCTAGAACTAGAAAGGTAGGACAACTTCGCGTACCAAATGAAAAGTCTATATTTAGTTTAAGCTACCAAAATACCAGCTTAACCTGCTCTCCCCAAAAGTGCCTCAAGACATTTCTATTTGTTCTTGGACTCAATGGCTTGACATTCTGTTCCCAGTACTCCCCATCATACTGTGTTGAAGTGGGGTTTGAGGCCAGGGTCTGCAGCAGCATGATAAGGATGTTCTTACAGACAAGGATCAGCATGCCTCCTTGATTCAACATGCAAGTAGTACAGCAGGCTCCAGATTTCCTTCCCTGTGGGCTTATCTGCACCTACTCCATCCACATTCAACCTTCTTCACTTGCCAAAGACTGTCAGAAAGATCTGTTGACCACATCCTGTAGGGTCAGGAGGATGAAAAGCATTATTAGAGACTCACTTGTATGGGCCCTCATGGTGACTACAGGCTGTGCCAGGGGCTGTTCCTTGAAAGAAACAGAGCTGGGACCCCAGGGTCATAGCAAGACAGGGCACTATCCTCACCAACCAGGGTGCAGTACCACAGTGCCTGAACACAGAGACATGTCCAGTGACATTACCCACGGTAATGCTTACAGTCTAATGATCCCCAGACAGCTCTATGCTGAAGAGGCAGACTGATGGTCAAACTGGGAAGCCACATCAACAAAGCAACACAAAGGTCAGCAGGGTACAGAGCCAGGCATACCTACAGCACAGCTCAGGCTGTAGGCAAGGACTTGACTTTATTCACATCCACAGCCAAGGAGAGGAGATGACAAAGAAGCTTCTCTCTTTTCTTTCTCACATCTTTGTTTTCCAGTTTAATCTCAGGTTACAGCAGCATCAGATCACATTTGGCCTTAAGCACAACTGCCAAAACCCTTGAAGGGGTAAGGGATGAAGTTGCAGGTGTCCAAGTCACAGTGTGACCAAAGGCTCAAATCCTGATGAGACAGGAATCACACAGCTCCATTGCTCCCCCTTCCACAGAAAGCTTGTGCACCAAAGCTTTCAAACCTTTACTGCACAAGTGCCAGACATAAACACTTACTGGACACAGCATTTCTGTAACTCTTCCTTCACTACTCTCTAGCAACCCAGCAAGGCATTTTTAGGAGAGGTGGCCTCATCTTTAGAACACTAAACTCAGAAGGCTTCAAGGTATGCTCCAATTCTTCCTCCAGCAGTGACATCTAGTGTGTACTAAGAAGCAAACCTCTGATTTCTTCTCTAAATCAGCATCCTCCCCCATTCCAACTCCCAGCTTCATACAGATTTTCTTGAGGGTATTTTGTAGCAGGGCTTTGTGCAATCTGATCCTCTGTATGCAAAACTGACTATATGCAAAGCCATCCCTGCTTCTGCTGCAGTGGAACAGAAGTGGAACTTCTGCTGCAGTGGAACACCCCTGCTCACTGAAGGATTAGACTGCTTGAAAAGAGGGGGAACTGGAGAGAGCCCCTGACTCTGACTTTCTTAGGGGAAACATTCATCTTGTTTGCTCAGAGCCATGGTGCAGGTGTTCTTTCCAACATAGCTGGTCCTGGTTTGGTTTCCCAGCTGAACGTGGAGAATGGCCTTTCCTCATGGGTTTTTTTTTCAATAGTTAGACCACATGGAGAGCACTTGATTTTTATTAGGGCATGGCTTACCTGATTCCAGAGTCAGGCTGGCTGCAGTGCCCAGTCAGTTCCCCATTTCCAGGGAAAGCCCACACCCACCAGGTTTATAATTCTTCCTAGCTGGAACCAGTGTTCATCCAGTCTCTATATTTCTATAGGTCCCTTTTTTCCTTCCCTGGCCTTTGCAGGTGACAGTAACCTGCAGCACTGCCTTTCCTGATTCAAGAGAGCAGGCTCATTGTCAGTCTTCCCAACCCAAATGGAGAAGGATTGGCTTCACTTCTTCTAGGTGAACTGAGTCAGAGATAGGGTTTACTGCCATCCCCCAGCACACATCTCCAGCCCAAGAGATATCTCTGACACACTGTCACACAAACATTTATGTATGGCCTGGAGAGAAGGTTTTCAAGCCTAATCTGATATCCGAGCAACCAGCAGTTGTTGATGTGTCCATACCATCTGCAACTTCAAATAACAGATATTTTGGACAAATTTTGTGTGTGACAGGACTAGCACACAAGGCATCCCAGTAGTTTTACAGCTGGTTCCTCATTAATAGCTGCTGTTTATGCATAACAACATGAACAAATCCAAATCAAAGCAAAAAGCTATCCTGTTCACACATACACAGGCCAAGAGCCTTTCATGAACTCACTTTCAGTACACGGTTGCTTCTCCCATTTAAACTGATCTACAGAAGACAGAAACAAAATAGAATTAAATAGGTGCTGACTTATGGGTCACAGGCCCTGTAAATCAAGAGAAAACCCTCCTCTTTACTGACTCTGGCTTTCTTGCAGGTCTGCAGAGTTTAGCACTGTGGTCCCAGAGCTGAGGTTGGGCACACACATCAAGCTACTGGAGATGATTTACCATTTGACACTAATTAGATATAAAGTAAGCTGTAGGATGGAAACTACATTTATGTCAACAGAAGGTTCAGGTTCAGCTGGGCACAGAGTGCTTCTCTGAAAGATGCAGTTCCCATTCCACACCTGGGAGGCCAGCAGAGGTATATTAACTCTTTTGCTTCTCCATGAATCCCAAAAAAGTCTAGCCTTCTATGCCAAGCTCTGTCTGCTCCAAGGTTAACACCTGTCATCTTTCATCAACTGCAAGAGGAACCCCTGTCCACAGTGCACAGGACACACAGGGTCCTGGACCCTCAGCCCTATTCAGAGCAGAAGTGTAGCTTACAGACACTGAGCTCAGCTCTTCTTCGCCTTTTACTTTTTACCCTGCTGTTTTACATAGAAAAATATGTTCCCATAAGAAAGAAAAGACAGGTGTTCCCAGCTCTTCAGTGACACATCTGCTGCCCTGAGTTTTCATGCAAATGTCTTGGTTCTTTGGCTCTGAATAATGTCTTCCTACAACCAAGCAGCCCTTTAGAGCTTCTGTCCAAGTTAGTTGACGATGAGGGTTCCTGTATTTCCACAGGACAAAGCTACTTTTAAATACTTGTACATCCACTCTGTAAATCTCCAAGTTTGAGGATTTTTCTTTTTCCTCCAAGGAATTGCTGGACTAGTTGGTAGCTGCACCATTTTGTCCTGCAAGTGGCAGATCCCTTTTCACCTCTGCTATTCCTACCTTCACAGTGTATTTATGGAGGACAACTCCTTTCTCCTCTTAGGAGCCTCAGCTTAGGGGCCTTCATCAAAGTCTCTACTGATTGAATCATGAGATGATACTGGTTCAATGCCTCAAATCTGGCTGATGCTCTCCTTACCACTTATCTTCAGTGCCAGCAGCCACAGCCATGACATTACCCTGGCCTCACCCCAGGCATTGTAAGTCCACTTGCTTCCCACCCATCCTCTCTGTCAGCTGAGCACTGCTGGCACATACGTAATGAGAAAGAGATGGGGACCAAACCACTGGCATAACACCAAGAGAAACTGCTCATTGGTGGGTGTCCCATGCCTGTTGTTCCCATTTTCTCTGTCTCCTTATGCTTGGGTGATGATGCTGGGCTGCCTAGAAAGGAGGAAAAGAGCAACCTCCCAGAGTGTCATGGGGATTTTTCTCACACCTCAGTCTTCATATTAAGTTCTCCAGCTCTTTCTATCTCACAGAGGAAATCTGCAGGGTCTCAATCTTATTTTGTCTCAGGTAGCTTGTGGACAAAGTAACCATAGTTATTTTCTGTTGAGGAAAGCTGTTTCTGACAGAGAAAGCTGCTCACTGGTCTCTACTGAAACTCTCTAAGCCTGACATCCCACTGCCTCAGAAAGAGCAGCAGCCTGAAGTAAGAGAAAATAATGGGAAAACCTGATCACTAGAGGGTCAGTGTCAAGAAGATCTGCTCCCCTCCTGCATCTCTGCTCCCATTGCCAGAGATGACTCACTTTTTAGCTTTCACCCTCGGGCACAGCCAGCAAAACCAATGAGGACCACAGGGCAACACCAGTGACACACAGCTTCCCACTCCATCGGTCTTATACAGAAGAAGCGTCTTTGAGCCAGAGCAAGGACTCTGGTCATGGACCTAGGGGGGATGTGATGGAGCTTGCCTGCACCCAGGGCACATATTGCAAAATGAGGTATACTACGTGTGATGGAAAACCAATATAGCCCCAGAGGGAGATCAAAGATAACACAGAGCTTGACCCCTTCCCACATCCTGCACAGAGCACATCTTATCATACTCCCTTGAGGCACTACAGCAGCCCTGTTTAATGGCAGCACAATTCAAAGCACTCTGACTTGCTCTGATTGTATATTTCTGGTAGAAAACAGAAAAAAATAAATGTAAGATGTTTGAGAGAGTTCATTTCACAGCAATATATTTTGACATTGCAAAAAAAAAAACATTTTCCACAGAAAATTCCCAACCAGTGTCTCCAGCATGACTAAATTTATTCTGCCAGTCTATAACAGTGAGCAGCACTTGCTTCTGCCAAGAAAAGTGCAGAAATCCTATTAGGACAGGGTAACCAGGCATCACATTTTTCCCCAACCGCCACTGCTCAGCTCACATGGCACCTAGCATGGAGGCTAGTGTCATTTCTGGATTCTTTTACAAAACTTAAGCACAGCTCTTCCATCCTTGTTAACTACCTGGTTTGCTTCATAGGCACTAACAAAGCAGGTGCTGTTCATAACTGTCCTCTCAGGTGGAGCTGTTTTTGAGAACTCCCTGTTGCCTCCAGAAAGGGCCTTGAAGCTTTAGCTTACTGCCACTTCTACAGGCAGTGGATGGCACAGGCTCTATGACCAGCCCCAAATGCTCCCTCCCAGGGAAAGATGTTACTGTTGATTCACACACACACTAAACTCTCCAAATATAATGAGTACAAACTTTTTCTTTTTCTCTCATGACAGATTTCTCTCTACTACAATTCTGTTGTAGTAGAGCTCTATTAAGCTATCTGATGTTAAAGGGAAAAGAAGTTGAATGCAGGAAAATGTAGTGAATACATGCACTACCTTTCAGGGGGTGTGGAATAGCAAAGATTGCTGTTAAACAGGCCTTGTTGCATTCTGGGAAAAATCATTAAGCCTTGATTGATTCCTCACTTTTGTCTGCATAGAACTGGCTTAGCCACATTTTAAGCAATGGATTTCAGCAGATAATATTTGTGTGGCTCTTCAAGTCTCTGCCCAAACTGCAGGGAGAAGCCTAGTGGCTGAGAAGGGAGAGGGACTTTGCTGCCCTCACCCTAGGCTCCACATGTACTTCACATGGGAATGGGGCATTGCAAAGCTAACACTCTGCCTAGTGTATCAATGTAAAGCACCCAGGTCTGTTTGGTTTAAATTTTATTAAGGACACAATTTTCTGCTCTCTGTGGGAGAACACAGACTGGGGCTGTTAAATCCAAGTCTCATCAGTGCTTTATAGCTGGGTACCTGCCAGACAGAGAAGCTCCATCAAGTTGTGAATGGGATTTTCAAACACAGTTGGAGAGCACAGATTTATCCTCCTTCATACTGGGAGACCTGCAGCATGTGCTGCATTGCAGACACAGGGCTACATTGCAGCGCCAATGTGTCGCACTGTGTTGTGCACGTGCTTCCTCATGGCTTGTGTTAGGACTGATCCTGAATACAGAAAACACAGTGTTCATCTGAAAAGCAATTCTTGATAGCTGCCAACTTGAGACAGTCTCTCACTGCGACCCCTAGTTTGGCCATCTAAATGGCTGTTTAGCAGCTCTAACCCTCTGCAACTTCCCCTGTAGAGCTCATATCACACAACTTCCCACCTCTGAGACAACCTCTTCCCTCTTTTCAAAGAAACAGTGGCTTGCTTCCTTCAGGGTGACTCTAAGGGAGGGAAAGCATCTGTAATCAGCAGCTGTAAGCGTTCTCATCCATGAACTAGATAGAGACTTGCTAACTACTCTTAGTTGATTGCTGTGGTAGCTGGTGTCTAACAGAGTTCACAAGTTCATTTGGTGAGTGTTTTCCATGGACCTCTTGCACAACTGATTCTAGTCCACCGCAGGAACCTCCAGCACTGCTGAAACTCAAGCATTTAGCAGCATTGACCCCGAGATTAGCTCAGCTGGTTAGAGCATGGTGCTAATAACACCGAGGTTGTGGGTTTGATCCCTGTATGGGCCATTCACTTAAGAGTTGGACGCAGTGATCCTTGTGGGTCCCTTCCAACTCAGAACATTCTGTGATTAACTGTCTGCCTAAGCCTGTGGCTCTGCCCAGGCAGTTTCCAAAGTTATAAGACATATTTAACTAGGTCAGTCTCCAAACAGGACCCCAGCCAGCTAACAGAACTAATGCTTCTGTGCTCTTCAGATGGAGAGCATGGGAGGTTTGTTAATGTCAAAATTACTAAAATAGCCTCAAGGTAAAACATGGAGGGGTCTTAACATATGACCCATCCTATAAATAACCCACAGTGCAATCTATAGGCAATATCTGCACAGCAGCTGACAGTGCTGCTGGCAGATAAACTGAATGATGTCACAGTTGTACTCCTCAGCCCAGCCAGTAATTTCTTCTTCACTTCTCTCCTCTCTTCTCTTCTCAAGAAATGTATGGTAACCAGATTATCTTCAAGTCTTCCAGACTCCTTTCATATTTAATGGAAATTCAGAAGTTATTGCTGGTATTAAAAAACAGATGCAACTGCATGAGCCTTGATCCCTTTGAAAAATCAGTTACTTCTGCAGTGGAGGCACAGGTGGGGTGTGCTGGTGAGCTACAGAACACCTGGCAGAAAAGGCAAGGGAGTATGAGACAAATTCTCTGCTTTGAGGTCAACTCACCAATTTCTCCTATTCATCCTACTGTTAGTGAGTACACAGACACATATTCACACTGCTGACTTTATGCTACATAGGGACATATGCGCTGTACCATTTTCCTCTTCCCATATACCTCATCAAACTTGTTCAGCCACATACCTGCTCAGAAGGGTTTCAAGCATTCTGTGGCTTGTCGGGGTTACCCCGTACTGTAAAGCTGCTGCTATACGAACAGTATGGTTTTCCACTTACAAAAGGTGGGCTAGTGAGGTGTTCCTGCTGTAGGAGCAGCTGAGTCCTTACCTCAGTTGTTTATCCTAGTCCTTCTTTCTTGAATTGTCTTTCCTTTGCATCTCAACGTATTTCGGCATCTGCAAAGTGCAGGTCTTGAGTGTGGAAGATGTCATACCCATTTCTTTCAAGTTTAGGGCTTAAAAACTGAAAATTAAATATTGTGGTTTCCATTTACAGGAGTATAATTCCAACAGGATCCCTTGCAGATCCAGTTGGCATTATTCTAGGAAGCCATGGTAGCAACTGCTTGGTTGTGCTGTGTGGAAGAAGGTCTGGCCTTGAATAACTGAAGGAAAAAGTGATGATGAAGAAGTCCCCGTCATGCACCAAATGTCATGAAAATCAAATATCAATACTGTGGATTTTGCTTCTTCAGTAAAAAGGAGAATATAATTATATCCTTGGTTTATGGATAATAGAAGTATGGTGGGGTTTTTTTTATTTTAATCGAAAAAGTCCTCACAGTTACCCACTGTTTCCAAAGCCTCTAGTAACTCACACTAACAGTGAGAGAAAGAAGGTAATGACCCTGCAAATTCCCTTGCAGAAAAGAGAGCAGGCTTGGTATAAACTTGCAACAAACATCTACTCACACAAAAAAACAAACACGAGGGTTCTCATGTGTGTGCAAGACTTTTAAGGCCTATATAATCCAGCTCGATGCAGAAAGATCACAAGTTTGATTTAGACTGGCTCAGGACTAGCTATTTGATTAAAGCAAATGCTCTGTTTACCCTGGGATAATCAGTGAGTCTTTCCTTGCCCACTTATCCTCTCCCTGTTCAGGATGTCTGCTCACACAGGAAACAGTCACATAATGGGAAATTTAGCGAGTGGAAACTACTCCACAGAGTGCCCCACATGCCCTGTTCTGGAGTGCAGGAAGTGAACTACACATGCGTTCCAGGGAAAGTGGATGAAATTCCTATCAGTGACCTTGAAGGACCTTCAATGATAAGAGTATCTGACTCATTTTCTGAGGTTCGATGTCAGACAAGACATCATGCTCCTCCATTCCTCCTGCAGATGGATTTGGGGCAAGAGCAGTATCTTAGGAAATTATACCTGTTTGGAATGAGACATCACAAAGGGACAATAGTCCCAGTCTCCAGTCACAAATTTTTCCACAGCACAAAAATTCCCAAGGAAAAAAACAAGTATATCCATATAGAGGAGTTTGCTGTTGTTTGTCTGTTATTGGGGGAAGGGAGTTTTTTGGGGGGATTTTTGATGTTATGTTCTTTGTGGTTTTTACATAATAGTACTCAGCACTATTAATACTACTACTCATTAGTGAGCACTCTGTTACTTCCTAGGAGAAAAGGAGAAATTTCCTCAACAAAATCAGGGGCAATAGAAAAATACAAAACTTGATGTGGAGGAGCTATAAATGATCGATTTTATGGAAAGAAGGGGAGAGGGAAGAAGGCGGGGAGAATGTCCTCCGAAGAGGGAGACTGGGCTCCAGCACCGGGAATTACCGCCTGGTGCCCTCTAGTGCCATCACCGAATTACGGTGGCCGTGCAACTCCACAGCTACACAGCACCACAGCTCCGTGCACGTCAGCGCACGCATTACCTCTGCTAGTCACCATCCCCACTCACACTGTCAAAGGGCTGCTCGTGGTGCCCCAGGCACTTGTTTAAAGTGAGGAAGGAATCTGCACTCCAGAAAGATCCCCCCAAATCACTCACAGTAGGCCCCTTTCAACTCAAATCAAAAGGCCACTGTGAGCACACCAGGAAGCAAAAGGAGATGCAATGGAGGTCCTGCGGGACCTGAACCCCTTTCTGGTGCATCACATGGTAGGGATCTGGTGACGAGGGTCCCAACCACATCTTTCTTGCATGTTAGAGGACCAGACAATAGGCTTAAGAAGACACTCTTCCAGAATCTCTCAGTGAGGTAGAAACTGTAGAGCACAGTTCTTCAGGAGAAAGGGAGGCCTGAAAATACTTGATTGAGTCTCTACCTGTGTCGCAGTCATGGGACAGGCTACTATGTCAGCTCTAAAAAAAAAAAAAAAAGGAGGAGGAGGAGGCAAAACCCTCTCAATATTGTCCTTCTCATTCTATCTCAGTGTTTTCCGCAGGGTTTAGAATCTGATTCAGCAGACTGTGCAAGAAGGGCTGACGATAAATATGACACACCATGCTTTCCCCTTTCTTTCCTGGTGGGACATTTCAATAGAGTGTTTACTAATCCCTTCCTACAAGGAAACTCTAAGATTATTTTCCTCAAGCCTCTTATACACCATGCACATTGCCCTGCATTAGGACCTTATTTGAGGAGGCCTTTGGTCAAAAAAGAGCAGGATTCATTGTCGGGGCAAGTGAAAGGCAACCATCACCTTCCTGTTCACCTGTGATAGGAGGAATAGAAACATTACTCACAGCATTCCAGTATTCTCAAATAATCTTAGAGAAGTCATAGAGAATTAGATAAGAGATGTATCTCAAGCAAACAAGATTGGACTTTGTTTCTGCTGCTTTTAAGTATCACCTGAAGCAAACGCGCACACACAGACTGAGGTCCACCCCTCTAAGCCCTTCAGTGAGACAATAGTTCATCTCCTGGTCCCCTGAATCTGTCAGCTGCTTTATTTCAGGTGGACCACAAATCTGGCAGCCAAGCCTTTTCCCCAGTTTTTCAAGCTTCTCAGCATGGGTCAACACTGCCTAGAGAGCAACTCTCTGGAAACCAAATACTGACACTGGGGAATCCAACCCTAGAACTGAAAAGCTCTGCAAAACAGAGAGACAAAATACCCCTCTCCTCATGTTTCCCTTGGTTTCTGGAGAGCACCTAGAGAAAACCTCCTCATCTCTGAACCTAACACAGCCCTTTCCTACTGTCATAACACCTTCTGTAAATGTAGGGTACGATGTTCTCCTCTACCATCAAAACCAAAATCTTCTTCCTGCCAGCTTTGCTCCACTCAGTCCTCTTGGGTAGATAGCCCTAAAACTTTTGTGTGTCTTTCACCCAAACCCCACATCTCCACATCAGGAGAAGTAAGACACTGGACTCATCATCTCTGTCAGGCTTCTCCACATGCACATATACAAGCCAAGACCTACATCCACAGGGCTCACTGCCCATTTCTTAGCGATTAAGTTTCCCCCTCAAAGCACATGACTCTTACACTCCTCACCCCCACACCATTTCCCAGTATTAGGTCACACATATCTGCCTATGCTTCTGCAAAACCCCTGAGGATCACAAAGCAAAAGTCCCTGTCTAATGCAAGGCTGGTGCTGCTATCACCAAGCCAGAGCTTTGTGGCTGGGCTTCGATGTATGTGGTCATCAGCAGGAGGCAGATGATCTACGTCAGAGCTGTGATGACTCAGGGGGTTTTAGGGTGATTTTTTTTCTTTCCCCCACAGCCAATAAGAGCACTCACAGAGGCATATCTTCTCCAGCAGGAAGTAGGGCAGTCACTCCCCTGTCTGCCAGGCTCCTATGAAGTGGTGGAGATGGCAGCGAACTTCATCTACAGTTGTATTGTACTTTGCTGCTTAACACTTTGGAGCTTCAACAGGACTTCATGTGGTAAGAGTGAAAAATAATTGCTTTTGTCCTTGTGTTTTAGGTTCTGTGAGTGCTGCTACCTAATGCACTGGTCAATAACAGCCGTTCTCCAACTGCTGCCCATGCTGGCTCAGCACTGCAGTGTTGAGACTGCAGCTAAAAATCCAACTGCTTAAAAGACTTTCCTTGTAGTTAAGCATGCTATCTCCATGGATATCATTTAGGGATTTTAAAGTCAACGGTTTTAACTCTGTGTGACCTTAAATACTAAATCTAAAGATTGTGGGTAACAACTTGATTGCTAGGTACAGATGGGCACTTGAGTGTCAATTAGCTGACTTTAATGAAGCATTATTCTGTATCGTTTCTTTCTTTGCTGAGCAAGGAAACTTAATTGCAGCTGCCCTTAAATCTTTAGAATGGGAGCTGCAGGCAGGAGTGTTTTTCTCTGAAGGTTTTAGTTCTACTTCAGTTTCACTTTGCCTCCCATATACTGAAAATACTGATGCACTTGGGGGTGGTATTTGGTTAGCCAGTAGATTTTTGTTTCTGCTGTGGTTTCCCTTAGGTGTTGCAGAGGCATGCAGCGACTCTGCTGCATCTTAAGTGTAAAGATAAGGCCTAGCCTTGCTTCTAGTAACGAGGAAGAGGTTTTGAAAGCACCTTATGGAAAAAAAAATCAACCTGTTTCAATCTGCCTATTTGTTTCACTGCGGGCTGGGAGGGAGCATCTACAGGATTGCTCTCTCATACTGCAGAAACGAGGTCCTGAAAGTATTACTTAAGGAAGAAAGCACAAAAGAGGTCCTCTTAATACAACATTCAGCTCATCTCTGCAAGAACAGTCCTCGCTTCCTTGTTAAGTTTGAGCAAAGAAAAGAATCTAACCCTACCATCATCCAAGAGGAGGAGCAGGAGGAGGGCTGGCTTCTCTCTCTTTCTCTCTCTCTTCACATTTATAAATCCAGAAGCAATGATGGGGTCTGAAATATGTATGCTCTGGCCCTAAGTATCTCCTGGTAGACCCACAAGAGTTTTCTGCCCAAGTCATGAGATCACATCCTCTGGGCCTCTAAGTATTGTAGGTGCCTGGGCAGGTCATGCAGTGTCTCTGCTCCTGCCCAGGACTGGATTACAATTGTTTCAGCAATGCTGGTATGCCTAGAGCCCTGCACTGCTATCTGACCCTCTGAGCCATTCTGCCTTGTGCCCGGAGCTCGGTCATCACCTTACACAAATTCAACTTTTTAAGGTAATGGCACTCAAGGGCCAAGCTAGGGAAGAAACAGACAGAAAAGGTTGCAGAGAGTACAGGTGCCTCACATCAGAGAGTTTCTGAGTTTTGGAAATATAGTACTGCAAACTATTTCAAACAGTAAAAGTGATTTCAGTCCAGTGTGTGTGCCATGCAGTGACCATCCTGAATGAGAAGCAAAGCACATAAAGAAAACTGAATCCTAACCTTAAGGAATCTGAGTCATCGAAGGAAAATAGGAGGGTAAAGATGCATTTCAGACATGTAGCCACATGTGACACTGATCAATCTACTAGGCACTGGAGTCAGGAACAAGGTCACTTTGGACTCTGACTTTTGATTTGAGTAACACATGTGATAGTTTTCTTCCTATAAAGTGTAATTTCAGCCAGTCTCACTCACCCTCGCACCCCATGCCTGTAAAAGACATCACCATGACTCAAGAGGTGCTGAGGGCTCTCAAAAGCCACAAAAGGACCTTGTGTTAAGACTGAAAAAGCCTGTGATTTCTTCTACAAAGAAGAGTATCTGATGTTAACACCCCCATCACTGCCACACTTGACGTTCCAACAGGTGTGAAAGCATAGATTCAAGCAAGGTCCTGGTGAGCAGCAAGAAGAACCCAGGGCAGTGACCTGCTTTTAGCTTGGCAGACTATTTCAGTTGCTAGGTGAGCTCAGGATAAAACTGATTCCTATAAGCTGTTGGGTTGGTATTGATGGCACAGGAAAAAGCATGGCATTCCTGAGGGAAAGGACAGTTGGCCTTATGGGCAAACCAAAGCCTGGCTCTACCTCAAACTTCCTTTCTGACTTCAGGCAGGTCCTGCATGACCCTCTTGAATCACCTGTGGATCCTAGTGCCTTAACCCCCTTTGACAACTGGGTAAGATGTGCTTGCTTAAGAAATACCTTCAGTCCAAGGCTCCATGGTCATAAGCTTCTGTGACTCTTGAATCCCATCCTTGCTACAGTGGGAAAATACCGTCCCATAGAGAATAATCTTGGGACCCACCGGTGGATTCTGGATTATTAGGTGAAAAAACACCACCAGATTGCCCAGCAATGGCTGCATACCCAGTCCCAACATAGATCAGAGACATGGGATAGGAAAGTTCATCACCTCCACACCAAACACAAAGCCACGTGGAGAACATCTGCTCCTTTCAAACACATGGTATCTCAGCTCCCATCTGCAAGAAAACATGGAAGTCATTAAGGTAGCTGTGGTATCAGCCAGGAAGAGAGATGAATTTGGACATCCTTGGGTTGAGGAGGGATGTAGAACTGAGTCTTTTCAGGTCAAGATGTAAATCCTTGAACAGTGTTGCAAGTAGGTGCAGCAATTAACACCTGTGGAGGAGGATGTGATAGTGTAACTAGGACATATATAAGCAACCTGTAAGATAAATTTTTGCAAATTTCTATGCTGATGATGATGACATGCAATGCTGGTTTGGTTTGGTTTTTTTTTTAAATAATCTATTTTTTAAATAGATCACCAAGTTGACCCTGTCTTCTACTTAGGTTTCTCAGTGCAAATTGGCTTAGAGTCTATGCTCTGTGTAACTGGCTGTGAGTGAGTAATCTATTTGTGAAAAACCACTAGAGGTGATAAAAAGCTTGACTTTCACAACGGATTCAGTACAAGTTCTGTGTGCACAGGCTCACTGCCTGCACAAACACAGCATGAACTTGAGCATCATCTCCTGCACTGGCAGGTCTTAGCATTAGCAGCGGCTGCACGGCTCCTTGTGCAGGCTGAGGATTTTTTACTCTTCTTTGATTTCAGAAGTGGGAAAATGGAAAATGGAGAGGAAGCCAAATGTAAAAGGGGATGAAATAATGATATCAACTGTAAGCTTCCAGCTTCTTTTCAATTATTGAAAAATAAGCAGGGCATGGGGAAATAGCTACACAACCAAGTAAAAATATACAGTAAATGATTCTATGAAGTGCTCTAATGTGAAAGGCAATGGGTTAACCTTCACACCCCCCAACTTCCATTTCTTCCACAACTTGTTTCTCCACTTCATGACTTTGATAATCACAGAATGGTTTGGGTTGGAAGGGACCTTAAAGATAATCTATTCCAAACACCCTGTCATGGGCAGGAACACCCTCCACTAGACCAGGTTGCTCAAAGTCCCATCCAGCCTAGCCTTGAACACTTCCAGGGATGGGGCATCCACAACTTCTCTGGGCAACATGTTCCAATGTCTTATCACCCTTTCAGTGAAGAATTTCTTCCTAATATCTAATCTAAACCTGCCCTCTGCCAGTTTAAAGCCATTACCCCTTCTCCTGTCACTACATGCCATTGTCAGAAGTCCTTCTCCATGTCTCTTGTAGGCTCCCTTCAGGTACTGAAAGGCTGCAATAAGGTCACCTAAGAACCTTCTCCAGGCTGAACAATCCCAATTCTCTCAGCTTTTCCTCATAGGAAAGGTGCTCCATCCCCTAATCATCTTCATGGCACTCTTCTGGACTTGCTCCAACATGTCTATGTCCTTCTTATGCTGGAGGCCCCAGAGTTTGATGAAGTATTCCATGTGGGATCTTGACATTGACAGAAGATGGTCCCTGACATTTGGGTCGGGGCAACAGCACTTCAATTCTCAAAGCAGCTCATTTTACAGTGAGGAACTAGTCCAAGTTCTGCCCCAGGCCCTCCCCTGCCCAGCTGGAGAAGAGGGACACCCTGTCTTTTGTCAGTATATACAATGAGGGCATCTTCCCCTCACCTTGATCACTCTCTAAATGCTTCTAACATAAAAACCTCAAGATGCTATCAAAGGCTTAAGGGTGGTGTGGGTGAGAAAGAACTTATATCTGCAAGATAAGATATGCAAACTAAGAGCAGCAGGGCTCTCTAGCCAGTGTTTGATATGTTATCAAAACTATATTGTACTCAGAACAACCTGATCTATCTTTATAAGTAGATTCAAAGTCAGTCCTTCTATAAACTGGGAGTTGTACCAGAGACCTTTTAAATAATATTAGTGATACTCTGGCTTCTTCTAAGTCAGTTTGAGCTCTGCTATCACTTCTGGCAGCAGCTTTTTATGTCACTTCATTCCACCGGATTCTTTCACCATTTCAAACATAAAAAGGAAAATTACTTTTAATGAATGTGAGCAGAGTCCTTCTAAAGCACAAAAAGCATTGGACAGGTAAGAACGTTAAGAGGGCTAAAGGTCCCACCCTTTCAGGCAGCTGATGTATTTTACAGTCACGTTTCGTGTTGTTTCAGATATACATGTACCACCACCTCATTCAACCATGAAACCTGGCTCCCCTATCCCAGCAAACATCAACAGCCCTGGTGTTCGCAAAGCAGCTCGCTTTGGGGTTTATAGATACAACAACAGTTCCAATGACCTCTTTCTGTTTAAGGATTCACGAATAAACAAAGCCATGGTACAGGTAAGAAGAGCACACTTCTGGAGGTCCTTCAACCCATTTTCTAATTGACCCTCCTATGGCACACCTAAGACATGGCAGCCCTGATCCTCCTCAGGACTGCTATGAATGCCTAAAGCTGTCCCTCTATCGCCCTGCTACACAGGAGGGCTCTACGTAGGTGACACACAATTTTCAGATGTAGCACTTGATTCCTAGCCAAAATTTTGGCATCTCTTTCCCTTGCCCTTACTTTAAAGGAGGAAACTACTTTCTCTAGATTGTCAGAGGGCTGAAATACATGCTCCATGTGGAAATCAAACGCACTGTGTGTGAGAAGAGGGAGCACTCCAGCCTGGACAGCTGTCACTTCCAGAGGAAAAAAAACCTGCAACAGGTGTGTCCAATTCCTTTGGGGTATTCAATAACTGCTGAAGTAACTGGAGGTGATTCTTGGCCATCTCTAGCTGTATAATCACCTTCAGACCGGCTCTGCCAAGTCCCTGTAGATGTACAAGCCTCTTCTCTGCAGAGCCAGCCAGGGTGCGGTAGGATTATCATCTCTCAAGCATCCAGGGCCAGCTCTTGTCTGCAAAGAGTTGAACTGGACACATCCACCTAACCCATATCCCTGGGTGAACGTGTGCAGAAATACAGTAGGTGCTAGAGGTTTTCTAGGTGGGGGAAATCCTTACACAGGCTTTCCTGCTAGACATGATTACTTAGCAAACAGTACTCTTCCTGGGATAAAGTGGGCAGACAAAAAGATGCTCTCCTCTCCTGCCCCATCATGGCCCGCAATGCTGAGACCAACCCACAGACACCTGAACTTTCTCACCAATTTTCCATTTATTTGCAGATGCTGAGATGCTATTTTGAGGTCTGGATAACACCTTGGTTACAGAAAGTACATGTTCCTGTTCTCCACTGTCACCAACAGCTTTCCCCGTGAGACCCTGACTTACAGGGGATCTACCACCATGTGTTTTTCCTTACCTGGACTGTTGACATCAATACTAAAGTGGAGAATGTACAGAACCACCATAGAGCTTTTCTCTCAAAGTGCATGGTTGTTTTTTCCTTGAGAAAGATACTCAAAAGTGACAAAGACCTGCCTTGACTGAATGTATTGCTATCCAGTTGTGTATCTCTTTTTCCAAAACTAAAGTGTACATGAACACATGTTGTCATTGATTCAGTAATGACCCATCCACACTCTGGCTGCATTTTCAAGCACACCCAGGAACTCGTTACACTTGCTTTATTCTGTGATAACCTTCACAAAGCCATGATAGAAGCAAGTCTAAACCACAGCACGTGTGACAACAACACCGAGGAAAGCTGTACAACAGCAGGATAGTTTGCCTGGGGATACACACATGCACAAGTTTTAAGAGTCTCCAGTGCTAGGGAAAAGGTTAGACATATCTATCAGGAATGCAAGAGGTAGACAGAAGTTCTTTTTTCAAGGCAGAAGTACGGATAAGGATGTCTTGAAAGACAGACAGCCCAGAAATGACACAGTCTAACTACTGCTTCTACTTTAATCAAAAGCTAATCTACACTATGAAAGGGCATCACTGCAAATGCCAAGATGAATAAACTTAATCATATTCCCAAAGCATAATTCTGCTGAGGTTAAACAAAATAGTTTCATGTAGGTTAATACATGATATTTAATCTCTGGCAGACCACAGATTATATTCAGGTTGAGGAGAATGATGGTTTTCTCTACGTGGGCATCTACCATTCCTTCAGCCTTCACTCTTCAGCCATGGGCCGATTATTGCTTACACTGGACTAAGGTGCAAGGATTCGGGTAGCTGGTCCCTTAACACAGCAATAAAGTCTGACCCCATGTTCAGTCATTCATAGACCAGCACTTCTAAATGTAAAGGGCCCTGACCTAAGCCACAAAGAGCATGTTTTTTTCCCCACAAACACTCCTCTTCTGAGAGTTGTTGCCTTTCTACAGCAATATTGCAACTCCTATTAGCAGTAACAATTTCAGCCTTTATAACAACCATTCAGTCAAGAAAGGCCAGTGAAGAGCTCTGGGCCAAGGGCTGGGATGGATCTATTAACAGCATAGCTGAGGTCTCTGCTCCAAGTAATCCCAAAGCAAACCTTTGCAAGCTGTGCAAGTCTCAAGTCCTGCTTCAGAAACATCATTTGTGATGAGCAGGTGACCCACCAGCAGGTCAAATTCAGCATCCACTGCTGGAGAGGCAGCTGTGTTGCATCTTGTCTTTGGGAATAGCAGTCTCTTGTCTGGAAAAAAAAGCAGTGTTCAAAAGAAAGCTCCCGAAGGGTCATGAAAGGATGTAATTTGGTGCTACATTCACCCAACACACAAGCCACCACTGACAGCCTGGTGCCAAAGACAAGAAGAAAGTCAACTATAGTGGCTTGAGTTGTTCAGGAAGCAGGAAAGTCAAGCCACAGCTAACTTTATAGGAAGGCAAGAAGCCAAGACTGCTCTTCGAATCTCAAAGGGGTTAGTGTCTTGGTTTAAAGACAAATATTGGGAGGAGAACTCCAATAAAATGAATTCCCTCCCCTTTTTATTAGCCCCCCCTCCCAATATAGAGAGACAAAAAAAATGCAAGGAGGTTTTAAGTGAAAAAATAACAGTTTACTAACAAGGAAAGATAGCAGCACCACAAAGATACAAAGGCAATGGCTTACCCACAAAAAAAGAGTTTACCGCATCACGCGGTCCCCCAGGAAAAAAGGGGAAAGAGAATGGTGGAGGGTCCTCCCTGCCAACCACCCTGTCCACCCAACCAAACAAAAGAAAACCATGGAAGAACAGGGGCAAAAGCAAAAAAACCAGAACTGCGCTGCTCACAGGAGCCACACCACCAAACTGGCCACTCCATCCGATTTAGTTAACTAAACTAAAACTGCAGTGGTGGTACCAGTTCAGAGTCTCCTTGTTCTCTGCCACATGTTACCCCCGATGCAGTGCCTTGGCCCACTTGGCTTGACTGGGCTGTGTAGTGGCAGCAGGGGCTCCGGCACAGGCAGCGATTCCACATGGCAAGTGAACAGCAGCAGTTCCATGTGGCACTCTGGCAGTGGCAGGCCCAGGTGGCACTCTGGCAGTGCCGGTGAGACTGTGGCAGCGTGGCAGCTGGGGCAGGGGTGACCCCTGGGCTGCTTTGATTCCAGCACAACACAGCGAGTCAGTGGCTCCCAGCTTTGCTGCTGTCCCAGCAAGGCAGGGACGGTTTCTGGCCATGGTTGAGACCCTAGATCAACTCTTTCCCCGCAGCAAAACACCCCCCCTCCTCGAACACGGCATACCCTCTTCAGATGATGTAATGGTATGAATATTCACCATAACAGTTAGGAATGGTCTCAATCCCTTTCTCCCTTCAGCTGAGGGTTTCACACAATGCCAAGGGCTTCCAACCAGGCTGTGGGCCCTACACAGTCTAGCCCAGAATGGTTCTTCCTTCAGCTAGCAGGACAGTAACGGATGTCATACACCTTTCACATGCCACAGTGGGGGTGAAAAGGCAGCACACTGTTGGCTCAGGTCTGTGCAGAGACACATGCAGACAGTAAGCACACCACAGAACAGTGTCCCATGTGTGGCTCTTCAAGTCCCTGACACAAGCAGCTTTGTCGCAGTCTCCTCACCAAGCCAATTCTCTATTTGTCAGAGCAACAAAAGTTAAAGCCAAGTGAACTTTACAGAATCACAGAATATGCCAAGTTGGAAGGGACCCACAAGGATCACTGAGTCCAAATCCTGGCCCTGCACAGGACCATGCCCAAGAGTCACACCATGTGCCTGAGAGTATTGTCAAAATTCTTCTTGAACTCTGTCAGGCTTGGTGCTGCGACCACTTCCCTGGGGAGCCTGTTCCAGCACCCAACCACCCTCTGGGTGAGGAATCTTTGTCTAATATCTCACTAAACCTCCCCTGACACAACTTCAGGCCATTCCCTTGGGTCCTGTCACTGGTCACCACAGAGAAGAGATCACTGTCTGACCATCCTCTTCCTCTCAGGAGGAAGTTGAAACTGCAATGAGGTCTCCCCTCAGTCTCTTCTTCTCCAGGCTGAACAGACAGACTGACCTCAGCCGCTCCTCATACAGCCCTCTCAAGGCCCTTCACCATCTTCACTGCCCTCCTCTGGACACTCTCTAATACCTTAATAATGTTCTCTAATAACTTAGCATCATGCAGGCTGATAAACCCAACATGATCTTGTTGCTCTGTCCAGGAAAATGCAGCAAGACAGTTTGGACCTCTCTATCCAAACAGACAAGCACCTTCTGAGAAAGACAGGTCAGCCTTATGTTTAAAGCTGCATCATCTCCCCAGGTAGATAACAGAACGTTCATGAGCACCAAAGAAATAAGCAGAGCTAAAGTCAACTAAGCTCTTTGTACCACTCCAGAGCACTTCGCTGAGGAAGGATTTGGGAAATTAAAGAAGAGGACACTGCTAGCACTGACCTAAAGAACTGGATTTACTAAATTTAATCCCAATGACATGCAGCAATCAAATAGCCAATGTCTCTGCCCTCTGCACCTTTGCTAGAATTTACACCAAGGTTAACTCTTCATCAATTCACGCCAAGGAGTTCACATCCTTGCAGAGCTTGCCAAGGCTCTGATGTCTATTCCAGGTTACAACGGCGATTAAATAAAAATATTTCTAGTAAATATTTAGGGCATAAGGTGAAAAGGAAAACTTGTTCTTGCTAGCCCTGGATGTTGGAGAAAAAAGAACATCCCAGCAGTGACATTAAGAGCTTGTGAACAACCAAAGCTGGTGCTTCTGAAGTATGGGTTCATGCAGGACTGGTACAAACAAGCTGAAGGAGTGGCTTACTTCAGCCTCAGATTTCTCTCCAGTATGCTGGAAGCAATGGGCTCAATGCATGACACAGTTTCCTGGCTCATCTACTTAAGAAGAAACTTAGCTGCATGTGAGGACAAGATCTCAAACAGTCTGCCACATGGAAGGACTGGCTGCACAATGAGGAGACCTCCATGAAAACAGTGCTACTCAAACCAAGCTAGCCTGAGTTTTACCAGAGTTTCACAGTGCCCAGTGATCCTCAAAGGGAGATCTGCATTTGCTCAAAAGCTTTGCTATGCAAATACTTCCTCTGATACTTCCATTTTTGAAACTGTACAGGAAAAACTGCCTGCCACCAGTCTGCTTACTGACAGACTTTCACTTTGCATTCTCTTCACATCAATAGCTCTACATTAAGGACTTGGAAGTCCTGCCTATACCAGGTGTACCCAATTTCACGACCTCACTGACTTTCAGAACTCACAGCTAGGGGAGTCACACATGCAGTGCACAGAACCAAGACAAGGTTTAATCGGCAGCAGCTAGATAAGGAGACATGACTGCTGCTGGCTATGAGGAAAAAGCCTTGTATATAGCTAACTACAATCACTTACTGTAAAATTTTTCAGTCCATACCTCAAACAAATTAGCAGAAATTAGCTGCCTTATGTGCTCTTTGCAGCTAGATAAGAAGGCCCAGGTGTCAGCATCATCAGATCTCTGTTGTGATCAATGAACAGACAGACCTAGAGGTCATCATCTCACCTCCAAAGGTCACTGACACAAAGCAGACACAGATTTAAAGGAATCATACTTATGCCAAGGCTTTGCAATCACTTTCATCAGCTGTTTACACTGAGAAACCAACTTTTGCATAAAAGTGTCAGAGGGATATGTGAGTTATCTTCCAGCAGCTCTACTAAAGGAGAAGTTTGCTACAGAAAAGAGACAGGGCAGTTAGCTGTGGAGTAACATTTTAAATAGCTTCAGCAAAATCTTCCTGATACTTGTGCCCTGCAGGAACATCTGTTCCACCAACAAGGCAAAACAAAGCACATCTTTAGAATGCACAGCCACGGAGTACTCCAGCTTAGTTCCTTGCCTTACGTTGTTTCACTGCAAGGCTTTACACTAAAGCAAAAATTTCTCCAAGTCCTTCAGGAGACAGAGCAATATTCTTTCATATGCCATAGTATGTCCCAAAAGAAGCTTGGATAAGACACAGGAAGCAGCCTCAGGTTCCTCTGGGAGTTATGCAGACAGGGTTTCCTCCCTTTTTAGGGAACTGCAGCCCCTTTCTTCTGCCACCAAAAACCAATCTCGCTCTGGCAAGATCTTTGGATACCTCTCGCTGCTTCCAGTAAGGCCATGTTTTCACACTAGAAAACAGTCTCAGAGCTCCAAAGGTGTCATGTTCCTGCACTGATATCATCAAGAAGACTGGCTGGTTTTTTTCAAGCCTGACTTGTTCCAGCTTTCTCCTTGCACAAGGCAGGTACGTACACGTGCATCTGAAACCAACATGCCATTGACTGATGCCTCTGTGGAAGTGGAACAAGCCTGTAAAACTAGTCTCCATGGAAGCATCAAGAGGAGATTATGTCAGTTTGTTTATTCCACAGGCATTTTAGCGTTGCTCTTTTACTCTGGGAGAATTGCGTTTGAGGAACTGATAAGGATTAGAAAACCCCGAGTTTCTAGAAAAATATTGTCCTTAAGAACCCCTCATGCCGAATAATGAGAGATCTGTGTGTCAGTCAACCTGTTTCATCTGGGTTTTACAACAGATCACCCCATTTCTGCATTATCAGGATCCAGCACAGCAGCAGGAATGGGAGCCAACACCATCTGCTCTCAGAAAAGGCACCTTTCAGCCTCAGCAGACTTCAGGTCTCCTTGGACTGGAGGTATGCAGACCCTGCATTCAGATACTTGTCATAATATCCTTAAACTGTACAATGATACCTCTACTTGGTTCTGCAGTTCCACTCTGGTCCCCCACCAACATTGTAGTCACCACAACAGTAACTGGCCTCCTTTCCATTTTAATGGCCATGGAAGCATCAGCCATCTTGGGCCAGGCATCTCTCTCACCAGAAAGCATCAAGCATGCTGGCTTTCTCCTAGACCTTGGTGCTTCACATACCACCATCCCACTCCACTTCAGGTTGACCTCTGACTTGCAGGGCCAAACACAGTTTATTTATGTAGATAAAGCTTCAGATAAAACTAAGTGTTAAGATGTTAAGGTTCTTAAAACAAATTAAATGCCAGTGGCCTGGTTAAGTAGCCTGTCACTGTGCAAAGTTTGTTGCTTAGAATTGTGCCACCTACCAGAGTTTATATTTGGAGTTTTACAGACTTCAGCAGTCTTTATGTTTTTTTAAGGGTACTACTGACTGACTGGACTTGTACCCAATCAACTCCCTCTATTTGTACAGGCTCAACAATCAGGCTTTTTTCATTCTGAGAAATTTAACTGAAAACCGCACTTTGTCCAAACGCTTAACCTTTAGACAAACTCATTTAGACTGACAAGTTATTCAGCTGCTTTCCAATGTAGCATAGACAAGAACGATGGAAAATTTCTATTGCCCGAGGTGGATGAAAGACAGGTAGGGCAAGATATCAGAAACTACAAATTTCATGGGCACAAATTCTTGCTTGCCTCTGACCCCTACTCCCAGAATTCACATCCTGCTCTCAGTGCAAAGGGGTGTCTGCCTGCAGTTATTTCGAATGCAGCTGTGGTTAGAGCTGCATTTCACAGCTGAAGAGGTCTGGCCAGCAACAAACCTGCACCACCAGCCACAATGGAAAAGTAGTGACTGAGCTCCCATGAGACATCAGGAACAACAAAGAACCCAAGTACCCAAGGCATTAGCTCAGCTTCTTCCCTGCCACAGCACTAGCTTTCACCACTGACTTGCCAGATTTTACATGCAAATTGATCCCTCTCGGAAGACTCTTGTGCAGACAGCTCCAATATGTTCGTGGTGCCCAGAAGAGCTCAGAAGGTAATAGCCCCAGTGAATAAGGGCATTAGCTATGTTCAGGTTAGGGGAAGTTGCTTCTGGGCTTCACTTCTACCATAAACATTTCTAGTCTTCTTGCACCTGCCCCTGAGATACACCTGGCCACAGTTTGACAGCTTGGACAAGAGCACTCAAAAGTCACACCAGACAAAGCCACACTCTGTTAAATACCACTCATATTTGGCATTCTCTTTTCCCCTTCCCCAAGAAAAGCAAGTTATTTGATGATCTCTGCGTCAGCTGTACTTGTTCCAAAGCTCAAACAGAACTAAAAAAGACAAGACCACAGTGTACTAAGTTATCTCCAACAATGGCCAGGAAGGAGCGAAGGGTTAGAGGAGTAGAAAAAGAATCTGAACTAAAAAACTCCCAAGAGACAAGTTTTCATATGACTTACCCTCTTGAGCATCCACAGCACTACAACTTATTTGCTTTCCCACTTCATAACTTTGGGGAAACTGTCTTAAAAGGGAATTAGTCACACAAAAGCCATCACATTTGGCATGTCAGAACAGTGGAGGTCTATTTCACTGCAAAAGTCAGGAAAAGTTTCTCAGAAAATCTCCAGTTGGATACTTTGGCAAACGAATCACTAGAGATAACTATGTCTCAAGAGGCAAAGCCATGCTTGCCCCTCGGGTACCAAAGCATCAGCATAAAAGAATCACCACAGCAGACTTGCTTTTTCAACCCCAATTTAAGATCTCATCAAGTTCAACTTTTACATCCGTCCAGAACAGGACAAATAGTTCCAAGGGCTGGCAGAGCAGTGTTAATCAGCTGATGCTCAAACAGCCGGCCCTGGGCTGGGCTTTCCCAAAAAGAGACATTGCAAGCATGTCCCATTCTCAGCCCTTCTTCAGAGTTCTCACAGCAGTAAGTCTGCCCACGCCCGTAGCAGTCACACCTCTCCAGCCTTCAAAGTTACCACAGTATCACTCCATCTCTGTCCACAAACTATTAAGATAGGGTTCAGCTGCACCAAAGGTCAGAGCCTGCAGCAACTCATCTATTAAGCTTCTTTGGCATCTTACTGAACACCCTCCCAAATTGAGTAACCACCATACTAAGCAATAGGGTTTGCAGCTCCTGGCCTGTACAGGAAGAAGTCATCCATAAACATTTCTACTTGCCACAGGACTGCTGCAGCCTGGAATTAACACAGAACAAGGTGACAGAAGCACTGACAAGAAAGAATAATTTTCATTCGCATAGGCCTCCATTAATAGAGAGAAGCATAGAAGGCCAGTGAAAGTGGATGACATTTTTATCATCTTCCCCGTCTATGGTGCTTTGCATTACATATACAGCAAGACTTAATTATTTCCTTTTCAAAGATGAGGAAATTGAGCAATAACGTACATTTATATTTGACTGTCACCCAGTGGTAGAAAAGGAGAGAGCAGCAAAAGCTTCAGTTCCAAAGTACAAATCAATGCATTAAATCACAAAGCTGCTGAACCCTTTAGTTCTCCAAGATGCAAAAACCTCTTATTTAAAATCATAGTATGCATGGTGTTGGAAGGGACCTAAGAGATCATCAGGGACATCTTCCATTAGAACAGGTTGCTCAAAGCCCCATCCAGCCTGGCCTTGAACCCCTTCCAGGGTTCAAGACAACTCCTCTGGGCAACATGTTCCAGTCTCTCTGTGCTCCATGATCCTGCCAGGCACAGAGGTGAGACTGACTGGCCTGTAGTGCCAGTCTTCATTTTTCCCCCTTTTTTTTAAATGGGGGTTATTTTCTCCCTTTTCTAGATGATGGGAACTTAACCAGACTGCCACAGCTTCTCAAATATGATAGTGACTTAGCCACTTCATCCAGCAGCTCCCTCAGAACCCATGGATGCATTTCAACAGGTCCTGTGCACCTTCATGTTCCTTAGATGGTCTTGAACCTGATCTTCTCCTACAGTGGACTGGTTCATTCTCCTAGTCCCTGCCTTTGCCTTCTGCAATTCAGGCAGTGTGGCTGGAGCACATGCTGGTGAAGATAGAAGCAAAAAAGTTGTTGAGTATCTCAGCCTTTGCCATGTCCCAGTTAACAGGTTGTCCCTTTCATTCTAGTGAGGGCTCACATTATTCCTAGTCTTTCTTTTATCGTCAACATACACATGGAAGTTTTTCTCGTTGCCCTTCATGTTGTTGGCCAGGTTTAATTCTCTCAGGGTTTCTCTGGCTTTCCTAACCTGATTCCGGCTATTCACACAATCTCTGTATTCCTCCCAGGCTTCCTGCCACTGCTTCCACCCTCTGTAGGCTTCCACTTTGTGTTTGAGTTTGTCCAGGAGCTCCTTGTTCATTCACACAGGCCTTCCGGCACTTCTGCCCAGCTTTCTCTCTGTTGGGATGCATCACTCCTGAGCTTGGAGGAGGTGACCCTTGAATATCAACCAGCTTTCTAGGGCCCTTCTTCCCTCCAGGGCTTTATCCCATTGCACTCTACCAACCAGACCCCTGAAGGGGCCAAAGTCTGCCCTCCCGAAGGCCAGGGCAGCAGCAATGTGCTATGTGCCCTCCTCACTGCCCTAAGGATCTTGAACTCCCAACACTTCATGGTCCCTGAAGCCAAGGCTCCCTTTGAGCTTCACATTCCCCACCAGCCCCTCCTTGTTGGTGAGCAAAAGGTCCAGCATAGCACTTCTCCTCCTTGGCTCCTCTATCACTTGGAGAAGGAAGTTACTGTCAATGCATTCCAGGAACCTCCTGGATTGCTTTTGCCCTGCTGTGTTGTCCCTCCAACGGATGTCAGGGTTATTGAAATCCCCCACGAGGACCAGGAACTGTGAACATGTGGCCCCTCCTGTCTATAGGCAGTTTCATCCACTCAGTCTTCCTGGTTGGGTGGCCTGTAGCAGACCCCCACTATAACGTCACCTGTCCCTGCTCTCTCTTTAATCCTGACCCTTAACCCCTCAGTCAGCTCCTCATTCATCCACAGGCAGAGCTCCATGCACTCCTGCTGGTCACTGACACAGAGGGCAACACCCTCTCCTCATGCCTCCTGCCTGTCCTTCCTCAAGATCCTGTATCCTTTCAACACTCCAGTCATAGAAGCCATGCCACCACGTTTCTGTGATGCCAATGAGACCACAGGCAGGCACATGCACATCTTTAACTCTTGCTTATTCCCCATGCTGTGTGTATTTGCATAGAGGCATTTCAGTTGAGCCTCTGAAGACTTACTGTCTGAGGTGGCTGGAATTCCTTTGTGCTGCCAGCCTCTCCAGCCACAAAATGTTTTCCTTTGCAACAGCCGACAGATAAGCATTCTCTGGATTTACCAAGCAGAGTATCTGTTAACAGAGGAAGTTTATCATTCCCTCTGAAATGACAGAAAGCATCTATGAGCTACTACTGCATTCCAAAATCTTCCACCAAAGCCTTCCTTAGCCACCATTACTAGATTTTACTGGGGCCTTTGAGTCCACATCCATCTTCAGACACCAGTCTTCCCCAAAATCTTTACCATTTCTCCATAAAAAGCATGTTGAAGAGGATTCCTGCAGCTGGCCCTCTTCTCTCACATGTCTCTCAGGAATGGTCACCTAGATAATCAACAGCAGACTTACAGGACCTGATAAACATGGAAGAAATATTACATATGACCCTTTTTAAACCTGCTGGGACTAGCCCTTAATAACATAGAAAATGCAACTTTCATTCATCATCTGATCACAATGCTATAAAAAAACACAGGAGTCCACAGGTAACAATGAAATTTGGTTCTGATTAACAGCTAATTATAGTGTCTAATGTTACTTACACAGGTTGGAATTGAAGAAACCCAATGGTCTAACTAAATTTCTATGCATGTTGTTGATTTCTGGATGTTGCTGCCTCTACCACAGCACCATGGTATGACATCAGAATATATACTGTAATCCTAAACAGCAGGTTCTAAAACAGAAATAAACACATGCAAGCCATTATCTTCAATTCAAATATTACATAATTAAATTCCATACATCACAAATCCTTCCAGTGTAAGAAGATATACAGTTGCATTAAAGGCAACACGATGATGTCTGTTTAAGATGACTCCAAACAGGGCTGGGCACAGAAAAGCAGTGGAGATTCTCTGAGGAACAAATAACTGAATGAAGATGCCCCACCATACTCTTCAGATATTAACAATTATGCACACCAACTCCAAAACATGAGCAGTCAAATCAAGGAAGAGAACAGGTACAGCAAGCTGTATGTTTTCCTATGGCAACAGTGCTACTGCATGTTAACAGACTATCTTTCACTTTTTGTCCTTGGTCACAAACTGCCTCAAATATATGCTTCCTTTGTACCTCTGGAATACTATAGGACAGTGGGACTTCATCATGGAGGGACAGTTAAACATGCTGAAGATTAATTCTGCAAATATACGGAGACCGGAAGGAACCCAGGTAAAGATATCCATTGTGTTCATGTGCCTCGCTAACATAAGCTACCATCACTCCATTGGGATCATGAAAGCTTCTTCTGTAGGATCCTGTCTCGGTAAGTTCAACAACAAGGCTATATTTGGGCACAAAATTTGTCACGGTTTCCTGACTCAGCAACTAAAAGAAAAAGAAAAGAAAAACAGAAAATTAACAAAAGATTTTGTTCTCCACAATTATACCTCAGCCATTTATACAGGCAAAGACCATTCCACACTCCTTGGAAGAAGCAGCTAAGAACATAAGCACACAATTTGAGTAAAGACTATTACACAGGGTTAATGCATTAATATGTGAAAAGGTAACTTGAAAAGAAACAAAACAACCAGCAGAAGCTTACTCTACTCCAGAGCTAGGCTGAAAGGTTGCCCAAGCAGGAGACATCAGCTTGTTCTGGTGCAGCTGAGCCAAGCAGCCATCATGCTCTGCTGCCCGTAGCATCATTTTTTGTTAAGGCTCCTGCACTGCACCAGGAGAGACAGGAACAGCACAGAGCTTGTTTAGCTGAAATGGCGCTTCCATTCTAAACACCACTTGTTGATTTTTATTTTTTCAAGGACAGAAGAAGTATTTTTATGTCTTTGTATTCGTATTGTCCAAAAAGCACCATGCCGTTTCTTTAGCATCAGATAGCCCTTATTCTTGCTCATCCTCATGGTGTGACACAACAAAAGGCATATTGAATCAAAACAAAATGTCACCCAACACCATCCATAACACACACACTGTCTCCCAGGATGCCTACGGTAGTCATTAGAACAGGCCAGACTTCCCAAACGCTCCTCAGACACCTGGCAATAAGTATTTTAGGCACCTCAGGTACAAAGGTGAAGTCTTCACATATCCAAATGTAGATCCTGTGTTGCTGCATGACTAGAGTAGAGACAGTCCCGTTTCTTTCCTGAGATCAAGATGGAAGACAACTTAAGAGATGTTTACCCGCTACTCAGAGAAGCAAATGTTAGTTTTACAGAATGCAGATTAGCTCAGCTAGTTAGAGCATGGTGCTAATAATGCCAAGATCACAGGTTTGATCCCCGTACAGGCCATTCACTTAAGAGTTGGACTAGATGATCCTTGTGGCTCCCTTCCAACTCAGAATATTCTGTTTTACTACCTATGAATATAAAGGACTGTTCTACCCGGGGACAGCAACAACAGTTTTAAGCACAACACTAAACATTTTTTTAAGTCTTCCTGTGAAGAGGAAGAAACACAAAAAACAAATATTTAGCACTTTGATTCCTAAACTAAAGGTGATTTTTTAAAAAATTTCTTTTTAATTTTTTTTTTTTTACCTTAAATATCATCTTTTTAATCCATGGTTTTCCAGCCAAGAAATCCAACAAAGAAAATCCAGGATTGTGCCGGACAGCTGCCATAGCTACCCAATATCCTCCAGAGCTGCTTAACCTGATATTATCTGGAAGACCAGGCATGTTCTCAACAAACATATCTGCTCCACCTTTCATCAGCCCAGATACATAATACCTGAAAGTTATAGATAGTAGATTAGGACATCTTAAGCAGTCTAAATAACAAATAAAAGTCCCAAAATTATTTCATTTCAAAAAGAGGGTTTTTTTCATTCCTCAGGTTCAGGGAAATACAGCACAGTCACACTCTTCTCACCAGAAAAAAAGTCAGCTTACTCCACTATGTGTAAGGAGCCCACGATGGAAAGATTACGCATGCCAGATTTTTACAGCAAAATAAAAAAATCAAGTATCGAGGAAGGCCACCTTCTCTGTCACTTATAACTAGGCATAAATAAAGTGTAGGATTTCTTTTGTCATTCCACTCATTTATTTAAACAATCTCTAAACAGAGATTGGTAATAAATTCAGTGAAGTCATACTCACCTCCTGATTCTAGCCATGGTTGTCTCCTGCACCAGGACAAAGTCTTCTGCAGGAGAGAGCTGCACACCATTGGGAAACCTCAGCCCCACCATTAAGACTTTCACTTCTTTTGTTACTGTGTCATATTCAAGGAGGCTAAAAAAAAGCATTTTTGAGTTAAGACAAATATTTATTCATGTCTGTTTCATTCTCCAGGCATTCCATCTTTTCTCAATGCACTTCACCTAAGTTAAAAAGGCAGAATAGCCAGGAAGCATTTGTTTATGAACACAGAAGAAATAATAAGCCACTTGAGACTGGCAGCATTCGTGAAGGATTTGAGCTGAAGGTAATGCTAACACCTTCACTTCTAAAACAGATGTTCCATGCAAGTCCTCTTGAAGGAAAAAGAAGAATCTCATTTATTTTGCTGCAGGTCTCTTTAGCAACATCCACACATACTCTTACCCTCTCCTGAGCAGTGCAGTGTTTGCACAGGTGGTTTATAAGGAGAAAAAATTTGAAGACCGAGGAAGCGGTGAAGTCCATTCCTACAACTGAGCTTACAGTAAGTTAAATGCCTCAGAGAAGAGATACTTGCCGCCCATCATCTGTGCCTTCCATAATCAAGAATAAGTAGTCTCGTCTTTGCCATTTGCTACTGGAGTCAGTGAAGTAGATTTTCCTCCCATCCCGGGTCACTGTAAGATCATTTACAAATGACAACTTCTGACCTTCAATTACTGTTTTGGTTGACACAAGCATTTTCGTTTCACCTGGTTACAAAAGAAACAAAAAAAAGACTCACAAGACAAGCTTTTGTATGTCCTGCTTTGGAAATGAGTAAATACTAATATGAAATTCAGTTCACTTTTTTTCAATTCCTGCCTCTTTGTTAAGCAATAAGGTTTGGGCCTGTAATGGAACAACGCAACATGAATGACCAGGAGAAAATACTCTCCAGAAAAACTGAAACAGTAGATTATGTTCCCTAAAGATAAGTACCAAATTTTCACATTTCTGAAGCTCATATGAAACAAAGTGCAAACTCAGGTCCCAACCTGCAGGCAAGCAGGGGGCAGGCAAGGATGCAGGCAAGCCAATTGCTACTCCTTCTCTCCCTATAAACCTGTAGGAACAAAGAGTAATACTTTCTAGGCATTAAAACATCAGCAGGTCCACTGAACTGCTCTGCCACAAATTACCAGGCCAATTATTAAGGTCAAATCTCTAAAAATCAACCAAAATCTAATGAAGTCATCTTCAGGCACAGGGTTTGGGTTTGTTTGTATGCTTGTTTTTGTCATGACTGAGCTATTATGACAGCTGTCTGCCATCCAAATACTCTCCCAGGGCAACACAGTCTGAATCTTTCTATTACATTTCACCTAGCATTTGGCCAGCCTCTCCCCACCTGAAGCCAATGTGCAGAGGTAAACTGACAGAAAAATCAACCCTACACAAAACCAACTATCACTTTCTGACAGCACAGCTCCTAAACAGCTCCTTGAGATCTGCCTCAGGGACACATTGAAAGGCATAATGCAACAGTGCCCTTCTCAGCAGGAAGAAGCCACATGATCTTCAGCTGCACCAAAATACATCTTTCTTCCCTTTGCGTAGATTTAGGTTACAGAGAAGTTATGAGCTTTTCACTACCACAGCAAGATCAAGGCAGAAACAAAAGTACAGCAAAAACAACAAAAAGTTTATGTAACAACAATCTTTTTTCTTTCCTTTTATGAAAACTGAAACAGCTACACAGAGCTTTATTCATGGGTTCGGAGGTAGCAATTTTGACAACCAAAAATATGTAACACCAGAAGATAAGTTATAGTAACTGATCCAGACAGACAGATACAGAGAGGAAGTGACTGCTACAAGAAAATAAATATCAAGTTCTTGCATGACTCATTTCATCCAGACAGCTTCAAATCACTTTACAAAGAAGACAGGCATTGTTTTCTGGCCTGCAGTATCTGGCAAAACTGCAAATGAAGCCCAGATTTGTCAGTGGAAGGGAACTTCTGAGCAGAAAGGTCATACCTGTATCAGGATCAACTTCATAGAGTCCATAATAAGCATCTGCCACAAAAAGAGTGCTATTTGGCCCAACTCTGATGCCAAGTGGTCTTCCACACGTTGGCTCATCTTCGTGGGTTCCTTAGGAAACAGTTTTAAAATGGTTTTCCAAATAGAAATAAATACAAGGCATTCTGGCTACCTACATGAGTGTATTGGATCTGTGTAAGATGGAGTTCATTTTCCCCACAGCAGCCCTCACAATGCTGTGCTTTGCTTTGGCAGCTAGAAAGGTGTCCATAACAGACCAGTGTTTTGGCTACTGCTGAGCACTGCTGGCACCGCATTAATGCTCTCTCCAACATTCCCCTCTCCAGTAGGCTGGGACTGGGCAAGATCTTGGGAGGGGACATAACCAAGAGAGCTGACCCAAACTGACCAAAGGGATATTCCACATCATATGGTATTAGGTCAGATATAAAACCTAAGAGAAAGGAGTAGGAAGGGGAGGCATTCATTATTTACAACATTCATCTTTCAAAGCAATTTACATGTGCCAAGGCCCTGCTTCCTAGGAAGCAGTCAGACATCATCTGCTGATGGGAAGTAGAGAATAAAACATTTGAGGGTTTGGGTTTTTTTTTTCCTTTGCTTGCACATGTGACCTTTGCTTTTGTTTCAGTAAACTGTCTGTATCTTAACCTAAGAGGGTTTTTTTTTTTGTCTTCCTTTCTTCCCCCATCCTGCTAAGGAGGAGGATGATAGAGCAGCTTGATGGGCACCTGGCTCAAACTGTAGCTTAAAAATCTCTGTGGCATACATATGGCACATACCTTCATTAAAGAAAAAATTCCTACTTTTCTAGGTGTGAGTGAAACAGATATCCCCGTGCCATGTTTTCACCAGTCTAGAGAGAATCATATAATCTGCCAGGCTAGTCACTAGCTAACAGCTGTCTCAAATAGGGCTAAATATCAGAAAATTGAATTTAATGAAATGCTTCTTCTCAGAAAGAATCAGTTTTACTGCAGGTTCCTGGAATTAGGTTTTTTTAATTAAATTAATTTTTAATTTAAAAAACCTTTTTTTTTCTGAAAAGGTCCAACATTGTCATGAAATAGCTGCTTTCTCAAGACACAGACATTGAATACTTCTACATGAAGAGGAAGGGGAATACTGTAAATCTGAAGAATTTAGACAAATTCAAGGAGATACTTAAGTCCTGAAGAGCTAAGAAGTTCAGAACATCTACAGTTTGAAAAATTAGCTTGAGAAATTTCTGGAGAAGGCAGTTGGCTAGAGTATTTCCACTTCCCTCCCCAGCTCAAGGAGCACAAAAGTCCAGGCACCCCATTACCACTCTGGCCCTAAAGAAACAGAGCAGCATAACCTTCCCACCTCTCTCAAGCCGTACAAGTCTAATGTAAATGAACAGGAGAAAGGTGATTCTTCACACCCATCCCAATCTACCTTCTTGCCTAAGCAGCAGCTGCAAATCCAGCTTCTTATTGCTGGCAGCAGACTTTGTTGGCTGCCAGCACCAAGACTGTCCTACCTGTCAGGCAGCCAAGAGAGTGCTTCCAAATCAGTCCAGAGTCTACTCATGTGAACATCCACATAAAATTATATAGATAATATGATGAATGTGTCAATGAGAGCTAATAAGGACAGCAGCAGTTCCTGACCATAACTTCTGTCAACCAGCACAGGGCTGCAGAACCTCAGGTAAGCTTCTACAAGGCTACTGCAAACAAAATTACCCACAGTCCCAGCAAACACCAGCCAGGCTTCTCAGACTGCCCAGGCACTACTGAGATGGCCAACATTAACCTTCCCATAGAAATGGTTCTGTTAATCAACAAGTCACCACCAGTTTTTCTCACCCAGTTCCAGAAATCTCATTAAATGAAGCAAATAAGTCATTCAGAAAAAAGTGTAGAATTCAACAAGAAATAACTCCAGTTTAGCAGTTGAGAAAACAAAAACATCATGACCCAGGCAAGATCTCTGCTAAAGCAAGCGCAGCCACTATTCCCACTGTACTTACAAACAGAGGAAGGGAAATAGGTACAACAAAATGCAAGGCAAAATTCTGTAAATACGTTGATCTTTCCCACTCACACATTATCTCAGAGTTCATTCATTCACACTTGTTTAGGAGTCCTCAGCTTTTATGGGGTGGCCCTTCACCTCAGAATCGTGCTGACTTCAGCTTCCACAAATATTAGGCCAGGTTGCTGCCCATTTTTTTCTTAAGATAGATTTTTTTTTCTAGATGGATAAACAGGAAAAGGAATGTTGTTTGTGATGCACTTCAACCTCATCTTCCTCCTGATGTTAAGATGCAGGATCTTCTACCAACAAGTCATCCATGTCGCAGCCTTACAAGAGTGTAGGCCTTGTAGTCATGACACAAAAACCCCTGCATTACTTAATTTTACTGCTGGAAACTCTGTGCTTTGTTGTCTAAGAGCACCCATTCCAATTCTTTTGGCCCTCTGTTCTGCTCTTCCTTCCAATGTACCTATCTCCACTCATACTTCATTCATAAAAATATATTAATATATCTATTACAAATTTCTGTAGAGGAAGATAAGCACTTGCATGAGCAATCCAGACTAAACATAGTTTAAGCAACGCATACCCTTGACCCAGACATTTTCAGACATACTATGTTCAGGAGCTGTCACTCACCACAAGGACCATGGCCAATTCTGGATATTGTTTGTATTTCCCCATCTTCAATTTTGATAATCTTCCCATCAGCTGTCCCAGTAAATAGTATATCTGCAAAAACAACTGATTAGCTTGATCACAAACCCACAGTGGCAAACATCCTTCTACACGATCCTTCTACTAGCATGTAGTAGAATTCAGGTTTAAGATACAGTGAAGTGACAGACTTCTTCAGTCATAGCAAAAGAAAAATACATGGAAGGGGAAAAAATGAAGGCAAATAAGAGCATTTGGTTAGATTTCTTCCAACTCAGGAAGAAGGGGAAGGATTTAAACCTTGGGAGTGTCTATAGGATATGAAGCTTTTCACCCACAGGTGGTCTAAGTTCTTAGTTAAAGGTAAACATAACTTAATGGCCAGTCATTGGATCCATCTGGGTAAATTTCTACATCATCACAAAATGCGGTCAGACACTGCATTTATCTTATCACTCTTCAATGACAGACTGACTAGATAAAACTTCTCATTCAGATACAGTCCATGTTGGCTGCTGCCAATGCTCATATTGTATCAGTTCTGGAGATGAATTACAAAAAACTATGGCAATTGACAACCATACAAATCAAAAGCATTGCCAAATTACTGCATTCATGCCAAGCTGTGTGATAGCATAAGACATTAACTGAATACAAAAACACAAACTTTTCCATACAACCAAACTAAATGAAACACTGTTAGATTAGTAGAGCCCATTGCTTGAACTTTTCCATCTCTAATTTAACTGATGTTTTAGGTTTGCTAATGACACTTTTAAAAGAGAATAAGAAGACTCCAACATTTATTCTCAGTCAGGTTGATTATTTTATCCATAGGTCATAGTCCCTTGCAGGAAGGTTTCTTTAAAGAGTTTCTGAAGAGATTGACAAAACCAGGCAACATAAAAGAATCAATAGCTTCAGGTAATCACTTTTACCTATCTCTGTTTACAATGTGCTAAAAAGTGTAATCTGAGGAAGGAATTTACAGTAGTTTCTTACTGGGTAAAATAATTTCTTAAAAATATTTTATTAATTTATTAGAAGATAAAGCAGAAGGAAAAAAAAAATATGATTACTGAACACCTCTTGTACCGAAGGATCTTTCAGGAAGGGCCCTGCTTGGAACTCCCACACCCTTTCCCTTTCAGAGAAAAAGCACTCAAGGACTCATGTAAAGAGTAGTTTCTAGCCTTATCCTTCCTTCAGGAGGCACAGGAAACAAGCCCTGCACAATGCTAGGTTCCTGCTAAGAGCGTCACAGCATTAGAAGTCTAGATAAGTCTAGATAAGTCATTAAGAAAGTGCTCAGAGGTGGCATGGGTTTGTGATTTGGGGAGAAAACACATTCCGTGAGGAAGAAATACAGGATGGTTGGTTGCAAGAAATCTAACCTGTGTTGGTTAGATTTCTTGCAATTCAAAAAAAAGAGGAAGGATTCAAGTTGTAGGAGTTATGAATATGGAATATGAAGGAGTTATGAATATGGGATATATTATGCTATTTACCAATTTGAGGGTTTTTCTGTCATAAAAGCAAATATGAAGACCATAAAACTCAGCTCCCTCAGTGGCAATGACCATTAAAAGAGCAGGTAAATATTAATTCCTAGTTAAGAGCTAGTCAAATGAAATGGGACCACTTCCTCCAAACATAAGTAGCCCCTGACTACACTGCTGATGCTTTCAGTCAAGGACAGGGATTTTTAATCTGGCAACAAGATTTATTTTATTCTCACGAAAGAGGAGAAAAGCAGTACATTGCAGCCAGGTTTTGCTGCCTAACACAATTACTTTTACAAAAACCTGCACATTCAAAGTAACTTACAGAGTTTGTTATCTAAGAGGTATACTGCTGAACAAACTCTTTATCGATGGAGCAACATTTAAAGACCCTTCTTTAAAAGCTTATTTTGTCAGTGCTTACCCCCAATATTGACAATGGACTCTGGTCCATACAGCTGGTTTTCCCATAACCGCTCAGCTTTTCGTAACTTGATATTGGGCTCTAGTACACCCGTCAGGAGGGGAGGTTCCTTCAAACTACAAAACAGAATACAGACCCCGTGATGCTTTGCACAAAATGCAAACATTCTTGAGCAACATATTGGATCATTTTTTCCCTAATTTGCCAACTCCTGCAACCCTGACCTATGCTTTACATAAAGCACATTTCAAAAACACCCACAGCTAACAAGCTGAAATATTGACTCTTGTTCTTCAAGGATCACAACAATTTCATGGTTCTGCTCATCAGAAAAGTTGCAGCTATGTGTTCCTAAGAAATCTCTACATCTTCAAGTCCAACAGTTCACCTATCTTACACAAAAGCAAAGGATTTGTGCATTGCCATAACACAAAAGAATAGCAGTTTTCTCAGCTGAATGAGTTGTTTGTACCAGAATATTTTTCCTAAGTCAATATGTACAAATTTATAAGCAAAAATGTTTTAAAAATTAAAAGCCTGGTATGTTACAATACACTGAGACCTGACAATGTACAGCACTTTCAGAGAAAAAATAACTTAATTATTTCCCACCAGCTTACAGCTAGGGGGAAAAGTGTTCCAGTAGCTTGAACACTAGGACACACATGCTTTCATACCATATTGAAATATATGGTCTTGTTCATAACTTGAATGCAGGCCCTTAGAGAAAGACCAACTCAAAGGAGTAAGTTGCACATGAACTTAAAGGGTATTGAACTCCAATCTCAAAATGACAAAATAAGGTCCAATCTTGCAAGCCCTTCACATAAACAATCAATTTCAAGCCAACTAGGGTTCCAACTACAGAGATACAGAGAAGGGAAGCAGTAAGATGCCTACAACTCTAACTAAAATACCAGACTCCAAAACCAGCCTTAACTGAACTTGAATATGTTTCAGCCTCTTAAGTTCTTAAAAGCTCTTAACACATAAGCCCCTCAGTCTCCATGAGTTAAGGATTTCAAGTTGTTCATTCACAGGAGTATGCTAAAGATACGCAGGTCAAGTTTTGAAATAATTTTTCGATTTTTTTTTCTTTTAATAACCCTTTATATGACCATAAGCAAATACCTTACAACCAGAGAATCTTTAAAAGATGAGGTCTGACTCCAAAATTTACCTATGTTCATAGAATCCAGGACCTATTTGTCACCAACCACGTTGCAAATCTACTGCT
Source organism: Lepidothrix coronata (assembly GCF_001604755.1). Classification (NCBI taxonomy): domain Eukaryota; kingdom Metazoa; phylum Chordata; class Aves; order Passeriformes; family Pipridae; genus Lepidothrix; species Lepidothrix coronata. Next base: position 802,821 of record NW_016690435.1, read on the forward strand.
CATATGGTGAAAATCATTACAATTTCTAAAGATTCGGTAACTGGAAGAAAAAAGTCAACTGAAATGGAAACTATGAAAGCCATGACAATTGAGGAAAACAGGTTCACAACACGAATAATTCAGAAACAGAGAAAAATACATACTCCTATCTGTCTAGTTACAGACAGCAAACTTTAAGTATATATTACTGCAGTGACAAAAACAACTGAATTATTAGCTTCTGTACAGAAGAGATTTACAAGAGAATTGTAAATTCACAGTGCTAACACAAATTTGTTTTCCATCCCTTCTTCCAAGCTTAGAGAGTTTCAGATGAGGATAAGAAGCTTCAGATAAGGAACTCATTTGCTGGGAACTTTGGACAGTTGTGTGTGCAAGCAGAAAAAACTCCCTGAGATCAATATTATCCAAGACAGACTCATAGAGAAAGAACTTGAAATAAAACAGAGTTGCAGGAATTTCACAGGGAGTTTTTTCTCCCCCCTATTATTCGTTATAGTTTCCAGTGGCTTACTACTTCAGTAAGACTCTGTAACACGGACAGGGTTAATATATCAGGGGAAAAACAGGTTCGAGGGATTCTGGAACGTGAATAAACCAAACACCGTTGCTAGTTGGCAAAAAATAGCTATTTATTAGAAAAGGTGGCAAACAGGGAGAAAAAAACAGGCGCCTGAGAGAAAGGAATTAGGGCGGAGGAAAAAGTGCATAAAAGACCCTAGAGAGAAGGCTCCCCCCCCCATACTCACCCAGGTGTCACCTGTAAGCAAGTCTTACCCATCCTAACCAATAATGAGGTCTCTCTGTAGCAGCTGCGTGTCCCGGAGGGGTGGCAGGCTCCCACTTCAAGCAGGCGTCCCCACTGAAAGCAACTTGATCCATCGTGAAGAGCCGGCAGCCCCTCAGGGAATGTGCCTGCCTTTATAAAGTTTATTGAAAGCACCTGCCCCGGGGAGGTGTGGCCAGCACCGCCTGGTCAGGGGCTCTCAATCCCACCCTCTTGGTTATTTAAGGGCACCCCTCCTGCACATGCGTGAGCACTTTGGAAGTTCCCCCACGCAGGCGCAGTGAATTGGGGGGGGGGGGTCTTTCCAATTGAGGCTGGGGGAGGCCTTCATCACCTTCCTCATCACTTTGTCCTCCAACTGCCCTTGACGAGCAATTGACCAATCACAACAGACCAATTAAAACGGTTTATACAGAAGTTCTCCCTCCAAGGCCAAGTTCACTGCTTTATCAGCAGACTTGGCAGGAGAAAACATAAACTGCTGCAGGTGGCTAGGGCCAAACACAGACCAAAAAATAACATCCAACTTCATCCGGATACAGACTCCTACATGTTTTTTCACAATCTCTCTGGGCAACCTGTTCCAATTGGCTTTTAAAATTACTGTTCAGTTGCAATGTATTTTAGGGAATTGGGGTTTGTTAAACCCAATCACAGTATAAAGTATTTCACTATGATATGCATTGAGGCAGCTTATGTCTAATAGCCTACTGGCAAGACTTGTAAGTACCACCCAACCACATTTACAGTTTCTTTCAACTTTGGAGATGTTTGCAGCATTGTTGTTCCTTTTCATTAAGCAATTATTGAGTTGATCATAAATATTTATCAGACGGAGCATTTTTACCTACTTCAAAATGCCAGCAGCGCTAAACAGCCTCACTCCACCCTAGGGTAGCTGTCAAAGCATTTAACACACAACTCCCAATACAGGTCACATCTTCTCATGTAGTTGATTCACTGTTACATGTGACACATACCTCAATTCAGATGTTTATGAATTCAGACACCTAGCTGCATTGCTTTATGAGATCTGCATTTAAAAGTAACATCATCAGATGATTCCCCTGATACAAAGCACCAAATCAACTCAGTCAGGTTATCCATTTTCATTTTTCATTCTCAGATAAGCAGCCTCTCTTTGACAGAATGATAATATCAGGGGTACAGCTTGGTCCTTAGTGAAATTGCAGTTCTTGTCTCACAGAAGGCAAGAGCACATATGTGTAATCACAAGCTCCACTGACAGCTTGGATAGCAGAAAATTTTCCATATTAATAATCAAAGAAAGTAATTCAGCTCCTTTGATGATTAGTAGTGACACACAACTACACAAGATGGCTCAGAAACAGACTGGGTATGGGTAATATCACAATCACTCCCCAATTTCTTAATCCAGTTAGAACCACTTTATGCTGTTAACTCTTGTTTGTTGAAACAAAACAACAGAACACATAGGAGAAGTTATGCTTCAGGAACATTTACTCCAAAGCAAAGCAACAGTTTACCTTATAGGCTGAGGGTCTATAGGACAATCCAGTAGAACAGTTACTCCAAGCAGCGGCACAGTCAGAGACGCAGCCAAAGTCAAGAAGGTAACACGGAACACCTTGCTGCTGTAAGTACTGCCAAACCAGACAAGAAATAGGATTAACATGTTAAGCTGTTTACAGGTGCAACAGTCCTCAAAAATTCTGTAGCAGCCTATTTTCTTCAGAAGAGGAAACAGAAACACTTTTGCCCAACCACCATCTTGACCTTCAAGGTGCAATTTGAACACATTAGGATAAGAGAAAGGTCAGCATACTGGCATCATATGAGGTAGAGCATTTTCACGTGCAGGTTTCATACATTCTACAAGTTACAACTGACTAAAAAAACCCCAAAATAAAAACAAAAAAAAAACCAGGAAACAGAGGAAGTGAATTGTTTGGTTGGGGTTTTTTTAACTTGATCTTCAGTTTTGGCCATGGTTTCCATCCCAGCACAAATTCTAAATGAAAAGTTCCACTGAAACAACAAACATAGAGAAAGTTAAATTAATGGTTGCTTAACTTAGTGAACTCTGGTTTGAAACTCAAAATGAAGCACACAGAAGAAATTATCTTCTATTTACCCATCAAGGCACACAACAAAAAAAAGTAAAAACTGTTCTTCCACAGGAGAAGACTAGATTTTGTTCTTGTCCTAGTTGCAGGGGGGTAGGGCCTAGAGCCATGTGGGTTTGGTGAGGTTGCTATTCTATACCACTCCTGTCATCACGGGGGGGTGGGGGGGTGGTTTCAGGGGAAAGAAAAAGGCGAACGTACACTGGACCTGTGCCATTTTGTTCCATTCCTTCCTCAGGGAATTTGCTGGGACCAGCGCTGTGGACCTTGTCCCTTCCTATCCCTCAGGAGTGTGCAGCTCCAGGCAGCAAACGTAGCTGAGTCCAGTGGATTGCGCCCATCAGGGGTGCTGGTGCCAGAAGCAGCCACAGGGAACAGAGCGGTGGTGAACCTAGCCAAGCTGAACCCAGTCAAACACTGCTGAATCCTGCCGAACACAGCCAGGCCACAGACATGACTCCGAAGTGGCAAACACAGCCGAAGGGAGCGGGCGGCATGACACGGTATAGACGATCCAGCTTTTGGGGGTTTTGTCCGTCACTGTTTTTCATTGTCTCGGGCTCAGGAACTGGGAAGGCCAGCTGCAGAGAGCATCTGCCATCTTGTCTTTGTCTCAGGAGGCTATGGGGCGCTAGCTGCAGAAACATCCATCTCGTCCTTGTCTTGGGAATAACTGTGAGCACCATTTTGTGTGTAAATTGTTATCTCAACCCATAGTTTCTGCCTTTGTCCCTCTCTCACCAAAGGAGGGCAGGGGGAAGGGGAGCATCTTATTTGGAGTTTAATCCCAGCTGGTTTTAAACCACTACAGTTCTCAAAAAGTTCAGAGAAATCAATCAGGCATTCACAGAGGAAAGCACAGAGCCAAGTTCAACAAATTCTAGTCTTCAACTAGTGAAGCAGCTCTCACAATTTTAGCTGTTCTGAACCATTCGCTGGCCCAGCCAGCCAGTCCCTTTGCAGTATCAGTTAAATAAAGACAAACTGCTTGATGGTTCTGCACTAATCCTTGGACCACTTCCATTGTTTTGTTCTTCATTAGCCAACCATCCAGACAGTAGGAAACATGAATTACTGCCCAGAGCACAAATATCACAACTGGGGAGCTAATGACATGTACTTGTAGTACTGATATCAGCATCAAGGTAACCTTTGGGATTACCAGCTAGAACAGCAAGGTCCGAACTAGGCCTGGATTCGCTCAGTGCTTGCATGCACAATGTATAGAAATTCGGACATTCATAATTCATCACATCCCTTTCCTGATGGCAAATTGCCATCAGCCCCTCTCTCCTGGCAGCAGATGTAGGCAATTTGGATGAAGTCCTGCCCCAGTTTCCCCAGCCCTGCACAGCACTCAGCAGGCTGTCACAAGCTACCACACAAACCACCAGGCTGTGACGAGGTGACTGCCACAAGGATGCTGACAGCCTGCCATGACAGACAGTTCAGCCTGTTTCAAGAAGTGCTGTTAGCACTGATGCTGTTGGTCACCAAATTTTTCTCAGCTCCCCTAAGGTACTAACCACCTGAGCCTACCTCCTTTCCATAAGCATGTGCAAGTATTCCTGCTCTGGAATATATTAAAAAATAAATTTTAGTTCTTGCTCTCAAGAACGCAGCATTCCCATCCTGAACTTCAGCAGTGTTACAGCACTAAGCCTGTCTCCATCTGAGCTGGATCAGGCTGGGAAACCGCTTCAAACAAGCTTTTTCGCCTGCACTGACCTCTTCATATTTCCCAAGAGCCAGACTCCCCTTACAATCAATCGAAATGATTCAGCACTTCCTGCTTGATGTCTTGAGGAAGCAATAACCTCCCAGTCTGTCTCCCCTTGGATTTGGAATCCAAGAGCATGGGGTAAAGACACAAGGCAATCCCCAAGTTTACACAAAGACTTCGGTTATTGACCTTGCCTTTCCACTGTCCTTCAAAAGATGAAGCCTCAACATTCTAATATTCAAAGTACTGAGCTGAGAACAGCTCACACAAAAGGAAGCAGATAAAGATGAATGGGAACTCATCTACTACAGTCAACTTAATTGGGAACTCATCTACCACAGCTTAATTAAAGCTCCTGAAGGCATGATTTCAGTAAAAGTCATATTTCTGATTCTCATTCGAACTTGCAAGGAACTAACAATGAAAGAAAAAGTCAGGAAGAATAAGGTGACAAGCAAACTCACACTTCAAGCCTGCAAATTGCAAGACCTAGTTTAGACACTGCTGAAACCACAAGAATTCAAGTAAAACCCAAAAACTTTAAAAAAAACAAGTCAGCTGCTCAGAATCATTATCAAAGGACACGATAAAGAATAATGACAACTGTAAATCACAGGAAAGAATCACTGAAGTAAAGGTTCACCAACAGTGATAAGCAAAACAGAAATCCTTTGTTAATTATGTCTCTGATAATTAATCCTACATGGCCTGCAGCCACAAATCTCAATAATGCAACTTACCAGGACTCCAGCTATAATAACAGCAATTTAGTTGTCACTGTGAACTAAAACAAGAAGCCATTACACCAGCTCTTGAAGACACACAGTAAGCTAGCAAGGGTCACCCTAGCTAGGAGCCCAGGCTGCCTCATCCGCTTGGCAGAAGCACTGCTGGGCTGGAGGGAAAAGCAACTGTCCTCAAGAGTTTCTGCTATGGCTCCCAGCCAGAAAAATGGCAGGCCCTAGAATTTCCCCCACTGTTTTCATGCAGGACATGAGAACACGAGAACCGTGAATACTCTGGATCATTGATGGAGCCCTTGATATTCAACTGATTTGAGCAGTTACCAAAAGAGGCTGAAGCCAGGAGAAGCAGTCCCAAGCTCAGAAATGCTTACGCTCTTCTTCAAAAATGGGAACTATATGTGCAAGCCATCAGACAGTCTTTCATTCTGATGACTCTGAAGGGCAGATATAAGAATCTGAAAAGTACTCAAATCAGCAGACATAAAAGATGGTGAACAAAATTATTAAAAGTCATCAACTACCTTATTCAATGAAAGGCAAATACTACCACTTTCTTATGGCAGCTATTACCTTAGTTACAGTGAAGCTATTTTATTTATAAAATTCCTAAACAGAAAATAGTAATAGAATCTTTTTTAACTTAGCCACAAAGAGATTGCTTATGTGGCTATTCTGACTCAGACACATGTAGAATTGTCGTTAAACTATTGCCAAGATATAAACAGTTATGCAAGACTTAATCACACCCACAATAAACCTGTGCAAGCCACAATGGGATAACTGTTAACTTCTCACTAGCAAATGATAAACAGTATTTAAACAGATCGTTATTTAAAAAAAAAAAAACAAACCAGCCATAAATTAAAACTTTTTTCTTTGCTTTTCTTTGTTTTTCTTTGCCTTTTTTTTTTTTATTCCTTTATTAAAAACTCTTCCTGCAGCTCGGCAAAGCAGGTAGGCAAGCGCTGTCCCAACCCCTCCTCCCCGTCGGCGACCTCGAGCAGAAGAAGGAACACTGGGGAGAGCCGAGGTGCTGGAATTACCCGCAAGCTGACACCCGCGGGTACCCAGCACCAACCTATGCCTCCAGCCACGCGAGAGGAAATGCGCCCTCAACCCGCACAGCCGCGGGGCAGCCAGCCAGTCCCTTCCAGCTCCTCCCTGCGCACTCTGACCCAGACCTGCTGCTCCCTTGCCGGGTCGCACCAGGCGGGCAGAGCCCGTCTCCTCCCAGCACACTACCCAGGCATATATTCCTCGGGCCGGGCCCAACCGCGGCCCCACAGCCGCAGCGTCACAGCAGGCCCTCTGCCCGCCCCGCCGGGCGGCACTGCGCACGGAGACACACCTGCCCTCCTTGGCCTCCTGCGCCGGGCTGTCGTCGGTGATGACCTGCGGGCGGGGCAGTCGCCGCTGCCGCAGCCCCTCCACCTCATTCATCCCGCTGCTGCCGCCGCCGCGCACCGGAACCACAGCCCCGCCCCCGTCGCCCCAGGCCACGCCCCCGCCGCCCCAGGCCACGCCCCCCGCTGCCTCAGGCCACGCCTCACATACCCCAGGCCATGCCCAAGCCCCGGGCCCGGGCTCGGCCCCGCACAGGCCTCCCGCACAGGTGTCGGGCTCGTTGTCGCGACCGGCAGTGCCGGCAGCTGCCCTGCAGCCACGGGGGTCTCAGAGCACCTTTCCAGAAGCATTTAACTATGATACTTGCCTTGCATGTGCCAAAAATTATTTCCTTGGACAAGAAAGTTTTGGATTTTTTGTCATTTGGGTACATTATCATACGCATAGTGTTACTCTTATTCACTGAGCCTCAATTACAGAAATTTTTTGGGATTACTTTTTTTTTGACATCTATGTGAGCTTTTTTAACACATTTCAGTGGCAGGAGAGACTTACACAAAACAGTGCTTCCTATCACCTTTTCTTTGTAACTACCAAGAAAGGTTTTACCAAATTTCCTCACAAACATAATATGATTTTCTGATTAAGCAGACTTTTGCTTACTCTCACCATAGTCAAGTTACTTGGGTTTCCTTTTTCTGCTTGAAGCCAATTTGGCTTCAGACTAAGAAATCACCTTTGAGTGCCATGGCTGACAGCATGCCTTCTGCAAGGACACACACGTGTAACTCCCTGTCAGGCCAGCAGCCGGGAGATAGGTATGCACTCAGTAAGCTTTTGAAAACAAATGTTGAACTGCATGCACATCTTTAAGAAGAAAAAGCAAACACCAGTGTGGGAAGAGCTGCTCTTTCGCCTTCTCCCTGCCCTGGTTAGCATTAGACACAGGATTCCTATCTGCACTGGTTTGCAACTGATGTTTTAAAACGTAGGGATGGAGAATGGGTCAGTTAAACTCCTCATTCTGTAAACTAGGAGATGCTACTGCTTTCTCAGTTTATATGTTGCCACAGCTATTTCATGCTCATTTCTACTTCTGATTTTTTAATCTTGTCAAGAAACTGAAAGCAAACTGACACTATAGACAAAAGATGGACATTGGAGTCATACAGCAATTTCTGCATGTGTTTATATCTGCTTACCACAGCCTTCAGGGAATGGAACTTTGCTAGGCCAGAAATTCCTAATTCTCACCAAAATAAATGGGAGCTGCAAGTCTTAACAGCGAATAAGACTGAATCTGTGGAAATGCAAAACTGAAAATTATCAAGAAGGACATCATACCTTCAGCAATCCTCATCTGTACAGTTAGTCTAAAACTCATCTAGGAGAGCATGAAAATCTACAGTTGAATGAAGAGATGGTTTAAACAGAAAATTTGATTCTTCTTGGCCTGATTACTGGAATACAAATAAGAAATTATTCCATGGAAATCAGTGTGGCTGTGGCAATGTAATCTCAGTATAACTACAAAAATATATCAGCCCACAGGATAGAAAATTGTCATAAAAAATGTTCATCTTTTCCACCTGTTTCCACTTTCCCTAAACAACACTGGATGTTAAGTTGAACTTGGTGTGTTTTAACCTTGCATTGCAAATAAGGCTTTCCTAGGACTCCTGCATGCTCTGCTGTCACAACCACCTCCCTGAGAGTGTGCTGGGAGAGAAGCAGATAAAAGCACAAGATTTCCCAGCAGATGTCTGATATTTGCCTGGGCTGGTGTCCTGGGCTGCAACAAAAGCAGTGTGTCCAGCAGGTTGAGGGAGGTGACTCTGCCCATCTACCCTGCTCTAGTGAGACTCCACCTGGAGTGCTCCATTGAGCTCTTGAGTCCTCATCACTGGAAGGGCACTGACCCGTTGTAGCAGATCCAGAGTAGAAAAAAAAATTATTAGAATGCTGCAGCACCTCTCTCATGAGGAAAACCTGAAATGAGTTTGCTCAGTCTGGAAAAGAGACAGCTTAGGGGTGACCTAATTACGGCCTTCCAGTACCTGAGGGAGCCTATAAGAAAGCTGGAGAGGAACTTTTTATAGGAACATGCAGCAAAAGGACAAGGGGGAATGGATTCAAACTGAAAGAGAATAGCTTTAGTTTAGGTATTAGGAAGAAATACTTTACTGCCTCACCACCATTTACAGAGGGTGGTGCAGCACTGGAAAAGGTTGCACAGAGAAGTTGTGGGTTCCCCATCCCTGAAAGTATTCAAGGCCCGTCTGGGTGGAGCTCTGGACAACCTGGTCTAGTGAAAGTTGGTCCTGCCCACAGCAGGGAGTTGAAAGAATGTGATCTTTAAGGTCCTTTCCCACCAATACATTCAACAATTCCATGATTCTGTGATACATCCGCTCCTCTGTCTTTGGCAGAAGAAGAAACCTGATCAAGTTCCCCATTACAGAAAATTGCAAATTTGGTGGGGCAGGGGGTGGAGGGGTGTTTATTTGCTGTCAAAAAATAATTTTTTTTTTTGTAGTTGGAGTGTTCTTTCATCCTTTTCCAAGCTTTTGGTCCCCTGGGTAATCTTTTTGCATCCTTACTTACCTGCTTTATTGCCACTGGGAGGAGGTTAAGCAACCCGAAAAATGCAACAAGAGGTCCTGTTTCAAACTGCAGCAGCCACTTCAGTGACTCTGTAGTGCCAGCCATACAGTTTGAATGTGTGGGCATTCAAAAGGCGAGTGGCTTGGAGGGATGAAGTTCTTGCCCCACTGCGAAAGCTGCAAAGAAATCAGAAGCAACCAAATGCCATTTCAGCTCAAGCCCTGCCCAAATTCTTACCCTTCCCCCACTCCTAGAATGGGCAGGCAGAGCTGGGCTCCTGCAAGGTTCCAATTTGAGTGCTCTGTGCTCCCTGTGCTTCCTGGTTGGAATATGGCTAGTGAAGGAGGAAAGGGAATCTCGGGAGACAGGAGAGTATTTTCTCCCCTCCCCTTTCTCTCCTCAGGAGCCTCTCTGAAAGGTACATGCCTACACTGGGTTTACATCTGACCCCTTCCCACCCACACCTTCAGTGGTGGGGTTGTATTTTGTGGAACAGGATCTGGCTGGGACTGGTGCTGGGGGAGCCAGCCCGACAAAAACAAACACCTGTGGAGGGTGGCAAAGAGGGGGGTTGCAAAACCCATGCAGTGGATGTTTTCGTTCGCAGGTGCAAGAGAGCTTGGGCTGCTCTACTCCCCTTTTCTCCCTTAGGATTTTTCTCTTGGCCAATGCAGGAGTAGGGGCTGCGGGGAAAAGGGGCTGCAGGGAAAAGGGGCTGCAGGAGTAGGCCTGTGCGTGTTTTCCTTGCACGTACTGGCTGAGCCTTTCTAGGGCTCCCACTGCCCTCTTCCAGAACTGGGGGCTTTCTTATACAACCTAAAGTTTGGAAGCAAGAGTGAGGCACTGGCAACAAGGCAGCAGGTGTGTGCGCAGCCATTGGTGCAGCCCCTGCATCCCCTGGGATGCCCAGGTGAGGGTCTGGGAGTGGGCAGCATCTGCCTGATGAGCTCTGCCTGCATCCTGTAGGAAGACAGGAGTACAGCCTACTGGAGTGGATCCTCTTCCACTGCTACTGTGGCCACTCAGTGATAATCTGGTCCCTGGGCATCCTGCCCCATGATGTAGTCTGCTGACCAAGTCTTGAAGGTTATGCCTGCCCTAAACCTAACTCTGTCCCTTCCAGATCCTCAGTGAGCTTGACCTTTCCATGCAAAAGCAGAAAGAGATAGAGAGGATGAGAAGAACCTGTGGAATCTAGAAATTGGTGGTCATCACACACAAGCTCAAGCTCACCAGATTCTCTGCCCTGAAATGCTGGCCTGCATTTTTGGGTTGGGGTGACCTTGGAGAAAAAGAAATTCTCAAAAAATAACACCATCCATCTTGAAGAAGAGCAACCTCTTGAAGTACTACTAATGAACAAGAGAGAGCAGTAGAGCCAACCAATGGACTAAGCCACTCAGGGAGAACAGCACAATCTCTTCCAAGAGCCCATTCAGACAAGGAAGTTTACAGCTTTGATGTTGGATCAGGACATCCTAAAGGTGCAGCTGCTCTTAGGGATTTGCATATCCAAGCATTAACAGTCCTATATGTGACAGTTCAGACCAGAGCAATCCGGGTCAGTTTCTGTCTGTGATGAACCTTTCCTTCTATAAAATGACAAGAAAAGTGAGTCCAATAGTACAAGCAGGTCTCCCTCTGACTAACAAACTCAATTTAGCTACCAAGTGAGCACCCATACTATCCCCTGCTGTAGAAAAGGTCTGCTTGCATGCCACAGTTCAGCAAATGCAAAAGGTTTAATCCTTTTATCCAGAGGTTCAAATCCTCTCCCTACCTCCCCTCTTTCCCCACTACACCTACTCTTGACCTGACCCTCTACTCTTAAATATTCTATCATATCCCTATTCCCATGATATCTCAATTCTAATTGCTGTAGCCTTCTTAACATTAGAAGAATGAAAAGTCCTTAATTACATACAAGCCCAAAAAGGTCTAGATTTTGTAGGCCCCTTTGATTATTACAGCCAGTAGCAAACAGAATCACACTATTCGTTAGGGAGCCTCTTTGGAAGGTGAATTACAGATAGTATTAGGATTCAATATAGAACAGGCACCAGTGTACCAATCTGCTCTGCAGGCCTGCCTCATTCCATAAGGATATGTACCTGAACATGAATCAGTATGGTAAGGTGAAGATAGAACTGTAACATGCAAAATTAATCTCCTCCCTGATCTTACTGAATCATACGACTGAATCATAGCTTGAGCAGGAATAGAAATTAACACCCTTGCTATCATTCCACTCATCTTCAAATCCCAGCACCCACGAGCCATTGAAGCCGTAATCAAATAATTCCTTGTACAAGCAGCCACCTTGTCATTAGTCGCCTTTTGAAGCATAACCAGTGAGACATTGGCCAACTAAACCACCCAACGTCCTGCCCCTATTGACAACAGCAATTGCAATCAGACTAGTCCCAGTCCTATTCCATTTCTGATTCCCAGAAGTACTTAATCCCTAATCACAGCTATTATTCTAGCAAACATAATTAAATTTCCCATCTCCCATCACCATTCTCTTCCTAACTCACTCAACTCAAAACTATATAATCACCATAATCCTTGCCTCAGCAGCCCTAGGAGACTGAATTGGACTAAGTCAAACACAAATTTGAAAAATCTTAAGCATTCTCACTTAGGTTGAAGAGCCATAATTGTTAAACACTCCCTAACTAACTTTCTACTTACACTTCCTAATAACTGTCACAATATTCTGCGCTCTAAATGCAAAGTTCAAAAACTACCAATGATAATGGCCTAAAGAACGAAAAGATCAGTGTTTACAGAGCCATAGTGCTGTCTACTCTCTTTTACGGATCTGAATCATGGGTCATCTACCACCACCACCTGCGTCTCTTAGAACGCTTCCATCAACACTGTCTCCGAACAATCCTAAACATCCACTGGTCAGATTATGTGACCAATACATCTGTTCTAGAACAAGCAGCTGTCACAAGTATTGAGGCCATGTTGCTGAGAACACAGCTGCGTTGGGCAGGGCACGTCTCAAGGATGAAGGACCACCACTTCCCTAAGACCTTGCTTTATGGTGAACTTGCCACTGGCTGCCACAAGAGAGGAGCCCCAAAGAGAAGATACAAGGACTCCCTGAAACAACATCTCAGCCTTGGCCATATTGATCATCATAACTGGTCTACTCTGGCCTCCAATTGGAAGGCCTGGAGACATACCATCTATAACGCTGCTACTTCTTTTGAGAAAGCACGCAGGATCACCCTTGAGGAGAAAAGGCAACGCAGAAAGAATCGTGCCTTGCAGAATATACCACCTAAGGAGTCTTTCTGCTGTGCCTTTTGCAACTGGTCGTGCCTATGTCATATTGGCCTTTTTAGCCACCAATGCGCTTGTAACAAACGTGGGTAGAGCCCTTCCCAAATCTTCGTTCACGAAGCCCAGCCATGAAAGAATGAAAAACCCACATACTCAATATAACCTCAATATTAGTATTAGGCTTTATAGCAGGATGAGGTGCTCCACTGACTTTCCAGGGATTGAGGTAAGACTGACTGCCAGTAGTTCCCTGGGACTTCCTTTTTGCCCATTTTGAAGACTGGGCTGACAGCAGCTCTCCTGAGGACTCTCTCTCCTAGTCCTCTCCTGATCTCCATGACCTTTCAAAGATGACCATGTGCAGCCTTGCTATGGTGTGCACCAGCTCTCAGTATTCATGGATGCATCCCATCAGGGCCCATGGACTTGTGGATGTCAAGTTTGCCTAGGTGATCTCTACCCCAGTCCTCCTTGACCAAAGGAAAGTCTTCCTTCCATCATTCCTTTATCCTGGTCTTCTGTGTCGGAGATTCCTGAAGGGTACTCATGTCAGTGAAGACTGGTGCAGAGAAGCTGTTCAATAACTCTGCCTTCTCTGCATCCTCTGTTTCAGGGTGTCTCCGTTTAATGAGACTGAAGTGTTTTGCTAAGGAAGATGAGTTATGAGGAAGACCAAGCTCCTCCCTCTAAGCAATTGTAAATCCGAAATTAAGAGGCTCCAATTGAGGAAGTATGGAGAAAGAAAAGATAACAGCCCTTTATTAAAGGATATATGTGTATTGACAGGACAACAAAAGAACAAAAACAACTAAACACTAATCCTGTACCCAAAGTTCCCTCCAGAAAACCATTTAAATACTTTCCGCCTTTTGGCGCAATTCTAACCAGGGCCAGCAGGGGGCGCTGTTGGATCACTGGAGGAGCAGAGCTGCAGTTGCTCCCTGGTGGCCGGCAGGGGGCGCTGTTGGGCTCTGGCGGTCGCCGCGTGAGGGCCCCGGAGCGCGGGAGGAGCCGAAATGGAGATTCCCCCACACCGAGAAGGGGAAGAGGGGTTCTTCCCATGAACGCAGGCTGTCGGCGGCTGGCTCTAGCCGGGATTCCCCCCCCTTCGTCGATGGCGCAAGCTGCTGCCAAAAATGGGAACGGAGGAGGGAAGGGGCAACCTTCTCCCCGAAAGGTTCCTCCGCAGAAGGGCCAAACCTCTCCGATGAAATCCCCGCAGGTCCGGGCTGGGGGCAGAACAGGGCGCGGGAGAACGAAGCTGAACTGGGGCCAGAAGCAGCCAGATGACCTGGCCGAAAACAAAATGAATCTCGGAACCTCTCCACACACACGTTCCCTGAGTCAGGGCAAAAGTGGAGTGCCTGCTGTTTCCCAAGAGGAGGAAAAAAACCTCATCACCTCCCCCCCACAGTCTTCTGAGGGCCATCAGCCTGGAATGTGGCCTGTCGGCCAGTTCTTTTGTGTGTGAATCACCCCAGACAAAAACCACCCTCCCCTTCCCTCGTTCAAACATCCCTCTTTTACAATGATGCAGGGGAAAGAAGAAAAAAAAATTTCCCCACCTGGTTTTTTAGAACAAGTAAACCTATGACACAAGAGTTTCCCTTCCATTTAGTAACAGGCTTACATTAGGCTTTGTTTTCCTTTTGTTACTGATGTATTTGAAGAAGCCCTTCTTGTTGTTCTTGACATCCTTGGCCAGATTTAATTCCGGTTGGGCATTGGTCTTCCTGGTCTCATTTCTACATGCCCTGACAACATCCCTATATTTATTTTAAGTGGCCTGTCCCTGCTTCCAGGTCCTCTATATCTCCTGCTTGTATTTGAGTATTCACAGGAGTTCCTTGGTTGTCTATGCATGTCTCTTGCCCCTTTTGTCCAATTTCTTCCTCATTGGGATGACCCATTCTTGAGACTTGGAGGAAATGGTGCTTGAATATTGATCAGCTCTCTTGGACCCCTGTACTGGTTTTAAAATGCCAGGGAGGAAAAGTTAAGACTGCTCGAGCCACCCCTGTATGATAGTGGAAGGGGAAAACAAAGAAAACAAGACTGCAACCAGTTAAAAATGTTAGTCATAATTTTACTGAGGTAAAATTACCAATAACAACAGTACAGAGAAAAATGGCCAACCCACAAAACCAATAAAGGCAAAATGTTGTCTGGCCCCTCATCCCTAGGGCAAAACCAAAAATGGCACCCATTCCCTTTGCTGTGCACCATGTGGCCTGGGAAAAAACTGAAAGTAATGCGGTAAACAAGTTTCTCCAGTTTAACGCCTTCCCTGGGCAGACAAAAACAATGGGGAACAGGGGCAAAACAAAACCTGGAAGCCTATTTTGTCCAAAAGTATTTATTCTGCCAAGATGCTGGTGTGGGTTCTGGCGTAGTGGCAGCTGGTGAAAGCAGCAGCCATGGTCCCAGGCAGCTCCGGTGGTGGTGGTGCCGATGTGGCGGCTCTGGCGGTGGTGGTGCAGCTGTGGTGGCTCTCTTGCAGTGCTGAGAGGACACACAGTCCTGATTCCCAAACACCCTCTCCTGCCTGTGCAGCAGCAAAAATAGCAAACCTTCCTATGAGAAATAAAAATACGGGTTTTTTTATAAATAGGCTTATTGTGAAGTTGTAAGATATCCAAGTTCCAAGAGCTGAACTTGGGTATCAGGGTCTCTTTCGGCGGAATAAGGGAAATGAGAAAATTCTTAAAAATTAAATCTTTTATGGCCATTTTGTACATGAGATTCCTTTTCTTCTTGGGCTAAGAACAAAGAAAGATCCATCGCCTTTGACAGGGAATGGCTTGCAGCCAATTGGGATAAAGGGAAAGCCCCTTTTCAGAGAAAAGAAACCTTTTTAGGTAAAAAGGAATACATTAAAACTTATCTGAGAAGGCTGGTGTCCTAGTTAGAACAGCTAGGACCAGTTCAACACTGAATGGGTGTAACCCAAAACTGTGTATTCTATAGCCTTCCATGCCATGTCCCATTATGCAGTAAGAGCAAAGCTCTGAGACTGCACAGGGAGCTCTAGTTCCTCCTGCTCGTTCCCCATACTGCAGGCATTGGTATATACAGGCACCTTACAGAGGGATTGGAGTGTAGAGGTGCAAGAGGATGCCCTATAGTCACATCTTTGGCTTTCTGGAGGTATCCCTTCTTAAGCCTTATTTTTCTGGATGGGTGGTCACTATAACTTCCCCCTTCCCCCCACCTTTCCCAGCTTAAAGCTCACCCTACCAGGATGGCCATTCCTTTGGCAAAGACTTAATGCATGTCTAATGGACCTGAATGGCCCCTAATTCTGCCTCCCGCTACTGTGGGTACTGTTACACTCCTACAGACTCTGCAAGGAGGCTTGGGACCTGGGAGACCTAAGTGAGGGGAAGAAGGAGGGGAGAATGAAGCAGGGAGGAAGAAAAAAAGGGAGGCAAGGGAAAATTGGGAAATAACAGGGAAGAAAAAAATGAGGGTGGGAGAGAGGGAGGGGGAAAGGCCGGGGGAAGATGATGGAATGAAAGAAGAAAGAAAGGTAAAAGAAAGGCAGGTAAAAAGGAATGAAGGCAGGCAGGGAGGCAGGCAAGAAGGAAAGAAGGAGGTATTGAGGAAAGTAGCAAAAGAAGAAGGAAGATAGGAATTAAGAAGTCAAGAAGGTGGAGAAGTGGGCAAGGAGGAATAGAGGAAAGCAGAAAGTCAAAAAGGCAGGAAAAAGGGGGAATTTAAGTGTGTAAGTATATAAAGTAAGGACAGAGGTCAATAGTGAAAGGAGGAGGTAGGAAGTAGAGAGTAATAAAGGACGGACATGAAAGGATAGACAGAAGGATGGATGAAAGGAAGAACAGAGGGGAGGAAGGACAGATGTACAGTGAGGATAGAGGGAAGTAAGGGGGGAGGGAAAGGAAAGGAGGAATGTAAAAGAAGAAAGGAATGTGAAAGAAGAAAGTAGGGATGTAGCATGTCTGTAGATATTGTACCTACCTTTGCATTTTATATGCAAAGTCATTTGATTGTAAATAAATTTTGTTTACAGGTTGTCATGATCTGGGGAAATGGATGTTCATCAGAAGTAATGGAGGTAGAAGGGATAGCAGGCAGGAAATAAAAGAGAACTTGGCAATCATGCCGCATAATGTTATCTGTCAACAAAATCAACCAACCTTACCTGGATGGACAGGCTCCCTTACTTAGCCTGCATGAGAAATATGCCATTTTTGTGATTAATAAACAGGCAAATGCTTCATCATTCAATTAGTGATGTTCATGGATGAATGAGACTCTCACTGTCCCTACTTACTATGCTGAGAAAGAAACATAGGGAACAGGCTTGTCAAAAATCAGCAGGGAAATAAGCCCCTGTTGATCACAACTCTAGTCTGACACTGTGAAGAAACTTCAGAGGTGGGAGGCCCCCACAGTTGTGCAACTCAGACCAGTTGCCAGTGAAATACTACTCCTAATTTTTACCACTTACCCAGTGAGGTTTATGAGTGAGTGAGTCCCAAAGGGCTCTCACTTCTGATGCCAAGTGCCTGGCACGACCAGCTCCAGTGTCAGGTAGGTAGTTTGACTGGGACAGTACCCCTGTCAAACCATAACACAGGTGTCCTACAAGCTAAGGGAGGACAGAAACCTCCTGCAGAGCAGAACAGCAAGGTTTGATCTTGACTTTCAGTACAAATATTGTCCATGAGAGCAGAGACACAATCCTTCTGACCTTTTGGGTTTTAAGTAGGCATCCAGGAAACAGTGAATGAAGAACTCAAGGCATGAATCTCCACATAAGCAACTTCGGCATCTAGGACATTCTGCTCTGTCCCCCCAACAACCTGGGAAATTCAGGTCGTTCCTGCAAGGAACAAGTGGTCACACTGGGGATGAGGCTGTCTGGGCATCCCCATCACGTCTCTCCCCCTCAGTGCCCCTGAGAAGAGGGCCCAAAGAGGTGTCACAGGGAACCCACTTGCCACATATGGGCAGCAGGGTTGGGACTTCTACCATGAGAGACTGCAGGATTAGGAGCTAGGGGGTGCAGGGGAGTGGAAAAATTAGTCCTCTCTCCTGGTCTGTCCTGGCAGTTGGTCCCTGCCCAGCATCCCGTAAGAACCCCAGAGCCCTCCCAGATGATACCCAAGCCTTAAGAGCCCTGTATCTCCAAAACAATCCTACAAACCTCCAAATCACCCCTCAAGCCCGATAGCAGTTCCACATCTGCCTTCTGCTGGGCACCAGATGTTACCACCTTCATCAACACGCAGGCAGTCTTGTCTTGCACTTGCTCCCAGAAACACCAGCCCCATCACCCTCAGCCCCATCACCCTGTGTGGTCTGGTCCGCCATCCTCTTTCCATCCCTCCCCATACCTCTTTATGTTCCCTGAACTGCCCAGGAAGGAAAAGGCACTTTATAGGGCAGACTGTGTGCCCTGGGTGAGGATTCCAAACCCACATCAATTTCACAAATAACTCCTGGGATGAGCACATCAAGGTCACATCCTCCTCACTTGAGGATATCCTACTCTCCCTCCCCATTCATGTTCCCCACAGACAACAAGGAGGCTTGTGCTAGAAGAAAACTGTTTCTTTTTTTAAACAGAACTTTTTTCAACCCTTGTTCCTCAGGGTTTTCTTTTTTTTTTTGCAAAGATAAAGTATTATCTGAACAATCTCTGCATATATATATATATATATAACATATGTTTATACACTTAAACAGTCCTGCAAACTTGTGTCACTCGTAGCCCTTCCTGCTTCACAGCAGAGAAGAAAACTCCAACAGCAAAAATGCTGCCCCTCTCAACTAGAGGAACTGAACCACATCCATCTGTGGCTCTGGAGGGAATCCCACCAGCTCCAGATGCAAGGCTTTGACTTGAGTGTAAATGCATCACTCTACAGCATTTCTAGACACTGGCCATTTCTAAACAGTGCCATGCTAGGATACATGCCACACTCACCTGTGCTCAGACCTTGGGAAGAGCACATCTAAGGACAATGAGCAGCCCTTTAACAGGTGGCAAGTAGTCCTAACTTTGCAGGTGGACTGTGACTTTCTAACTCAAATACCTATAGGCAGAACTGAAGACAAGGAAAAAAGGCAAGGAGATATCTTTCTGAGAGACGTGGCCACAGGAACACAGACTAGCTGCCCAGAGCAATGGTTTTGCATATTAAAGAAGAGTCACTGAGCAATTAGCCTCCCAGAGGAAATGCTTTGTTCCGCTTGAGAGCTCCTCCCTGCCTTTGAGGAAAAACACTAACACAAACTGGTTGAAACAGAGTAGAGGCAGAGGTCCAGGCTGGCAGGCTGGGTGGCAGACCACTTCTATGGTGTCTTCTAGCTATGATAGCTATCATCATCATCAAAGTAGGAATCACAATCTGATTCATTATCAATCAGAAAGTTGTCTTCATCAAGGTCATCATCGTCATCATAGTCTTCCTGCCACTGTGGATCATACTCCTCATCTTCAACCTCTTTGCCACCTTCATCTGTGTTGGGGGAGTCACACAAGATGGTACGTTTTTGCCTGTTGAGAAGGAGAGCATCAGAGCAGAGCCCCAGCTGTGAGAAGCAACCACAACCCAACACCATAGCGCCCTACTATAGAGGTTTTGCTGGTTTCCTTACACCACTGTCACTTAAATTGTTACCTCAAACCACAAAAGAAGATGCAAGTAATTAGTATCTGTCATTCACTCTTTTGTATGTCAGTGAGCACAGGAGAAAACTCTGCTCACCTGCTTTTTGTCTGCACTTATCCACTTTTTATCCAGCTAAGAAAACTCACCCTGTATAGGCAAGGGCTGAAGTAGGCACATTTGCGAGTTTCAACTTTCTCTGACCAGGATCTCCTGAAGACTGGAGCCCAACATGGAAATCCTGCTAGCATGAAAGAACAATCAGAAGAGAGAGAGAGAGACAATATGCAATTTGGGGTGTATTTTGTGCTGCAAACCCCTTCCCTACACACACAACCCTTAGAGTCTAACCCCGCAGCTGACCAAGCCCCTTGTCTTGCCCACAATCAAATTAGACCAGAGCAAGATAAGCCACTATCAGGCATGTGAACTTCACCTGTGTGGAGTGCCAGAGAATTGCAAAGAGACGCTCCTTGATCTGGCGTACCAACTCCAAACCAGCACTGAAATGCTCTGCTTTCAGAAGCTGAAGAGAGGAGGCCAGGTCCTGGTACTGCAGCAGGGTCTCCTCTGCAATTGAAGACCAACAAAGTCATGTTGCATCACACACTCTTAAGCAGAGACCAAGTCTTTGGCTCTGACTATGAAGCCAGTCACGGCTACTTAGATCTCCTGTGCATATACGGCACATTGCAGAACGGAACATGTTGCTCTTTACTGCATTAATCTCCATTGGCAGCCAAATTCTGCCAGTGGACTTCTCAGAAATTACATCAAGAAGGCAAAAATGGGCTGGGAGAAGTGAGAGGCCAGCTAGGTGCTGGTGTGTACGCTATTGTCCCACTACAGAGCTGCTGCTCTTTGAACTATACAGTTTGGAACACTAGTCACTACTTTAAAGAGGCTGCAGGACTTACCCAGAAGGATCTGCAGAGCATTAGTGAGCAGCTCTAGGCTCTCAGCCTGCTGTTCCACAATATCCATGCTCTCAGTGTCCTGGTTATAGTAGCTGTACACACAGGAGTAAGCCAGCACCTGGAACAGTACAGATCATGCTGTTAAGCACCCTCCTCCAGCTTCAGAGTGGGCAAGAAGTGAGCAGTATCAAACCCTTCCAGACCTCATTGCTATCAGTGGCTGAAAGAAGCCTGGTGGCACTTCTGGTGTGTGGCCATAGCCCAGTGACCCATTATGCCAAGTGACAGCAGTGCCAGGCTACCTAGAGCTACTCACAGGATTGGAAATGAATGTGCAATTATTTTATATTGAAGTCTGAAAGAACTGATTGTTCCCACCTGCAAACCATCATGAAAACACAGACTGTAAATGCATAACAAGTGTCAAACAAGTCAAAACCACCAGCACACACAACCTAGGCATTGCTGGGCAGCCCAGGCTGAACTCAAGTGGCAATGAACTGAGGGAATGGAGCACAAAGGGAAGCAGGCATGGTACTATAGAGCACCAAGAGCCCACGATAAAGGGGTTTCAACAAGTGTCAAACTCCTATTATGAATGAATGACCCCTAAAGCAATCTAGGCACCCAGCAGGAAGCAAGATCACTGTTTCCATTTAAAGAAATGGGCCAGAAAATTCAGCAGCAGCAACAAGCAAAAGTGGTATGTATCCCGGAAAACACAGGGGCTACCGTACTGAAAAGACAATATAGGGTCAGGCATCATTCTTCCACATGCCTCTCTCAAAAATCAAGCCTGAGTGCAAAAACAAGGTGTATATGCAAAGACAATTCCCACCTCCTGACTATGTTTCAGAGGACAGTAGGCATTACAGGCCTAAGCTGTCACAAGCTTACTGCACACTTCCAGTGGCTATCAGGGCATACAGTAATTAACTCAGGCTTCCAAAATATCATGAAATGGAGTTAAGAAAGAAAAATCATAACATGAACATCAAGAGGAACTTCCTAACTGAAACACAGCATCAGGAGAGCTTTCAAAAGGTAAGTATCTTCACCAGGGCATTTCAAATTGGAATGGACCAAACCCAGTATATAAAAACCCTATAGACCCTTGTGTTGATTCCATGGTGCCAACTTGAGCTAAGTTGTCTTATGATCCGACTGTAAGGAACACTGCAAACAGAGCCCAAATCTGAGTGAGAGCAGGGAAAGGCAGACATGAGCTCTGACCCTGTCCTGATGCTATCCTTCCCCTTCTGCTTTTCCTGTCTCCCCTTGTTTGGAGTACGTCAAGGTTCGTGTCTCCTCATGTCTCCTCGCTTTAAGAAAGGCATAAAACACACTAATACAATTAGGTCTAAACCTCAGCAGGACTGTTATCCAGCCTTACCTTTCGTGCCTGTTCTAGCACTTTGCAGGCATCAAGAACAAAGGTCAAGTTCCTAATTTTTGGCATCTCTCTGATGGAAGAAATACTGTTCCTCAGACTCGTGGCAAATTCCTGCAATAACCAAAGGAGGGAAAAAAAAAAGCCAATGTCAGTGTCAAGCTCTACAAGATTAAAAAAACAGCACCTTCCACACAGGTAATTGCTAAGCATCCTGAAGTGCCATCCCAGAAGATGCAGACAGCAGCAGAGCATTTAATGCATCCAACTATGACATCTCTGTCACTGTGCCATCACTTCGACCTTTTATACTACCTCAGCTCTAGGCAGAATTCTGCCTTCAATCACCATTGCTTCCAACTACTGCATCACTTTGAGTCTGTGAACGCCTCAAGTCAGGTGCTCAGTTTCCTCAACAGACTTGGTAGAAGAAAGCAGGCCAAGGACTACCCCTTATGTCAGAGCAAGGGTGAAATGGTCAGGCATCCCAACGTGGACCTGAAGCCTACTTCTCAGCAGAGAAGACACTGAGACATAACAGAAGCTATCTTGACCCCTAGGGCTAAGGCAACAACAGCATCTGCAAAGGAAGGAGGCCTTACCCTTGCGTGATGATGAAAGGTGCATCTCTCATTGTAATCCTGAAAACGCTTCTCCTGCCAAGCTGCTTTACTAACCTGAAAGGAAAGGTAAAAGTAACCTGTAGCAATTTCTCTGAAGTACTAGGGCTGCCTGGAAACGGCTGTCACACACAGAGACTTTGGCAATGCTGTTAGTATTACTGGCAAGCACAAAAGTCCAGAATAAAGGACCGAAGTGGAGATCCTCACCCTCTCTCTGAGAGGCTGGGTGCTTCTGAACACAGGCATGAACCGCGGGGATACAGCAAACCACTCACCATAGCAGAGCAGTTGTAATAATCCTTATGATTCGGTCTCCAGGGCTTGAGGCAACGCCAACAGAAGCCATGACTACACTTTGCACATGTCATACTAAATGGTAGGAAAAGAACAACAGAAATCACTCAGACCTAAGAGCCACTTGCAGACAGTTCCTTCCAGTGCTCCTACATCACAGCACTGGAGTGTGCCACGCAGTCAGTCCCATTCACCCAGTATATTTTTTTAAAGCCTTTCCTAAAATCAGATGATGCTTAAAACCAGTCAGTGTCTCCAAAAATGAGATGGGTAAACTGATAGCATGATCTCACAGTAGCTTATCAAGTACTTAAAGGGTGACTAAGCATTCCACAGTTTGAAGCAAGATCCACATGAGCACCTCACCCTTCCCTCATGCATGTAGCACTCCACACAATGCAGAAAGGCACTGCACAGCCCTAAGGTCACACATCACATGTGGGGACAAATCACAGCTGGGCATTAAGGGCTGTGCCAGTGCAAGAGAGAAACAAATGGCAACTCCTAAGCCCTAGCTTCAAAGCTGGAGGTAATTCCCCTATCATGTAAAAAGCTGCCAGAGATCCAAGCTGATTCAAAACAGTCAAAAGAAAATTGCTTTAAGTTACAGGAATAGGTGAGCATGAAAGAAAAAATGGTGCTGAGCTATCCACTCCCCCTTTTACTTCTGTATGGCTATAGTGGATTCTGAGAGCAGACAAGAGTACAAGGTATTGCAAAATCAGTTCTATCACGGAGCCATCAACAGATTTAACTCTGAATGTTGGGGAACATTTTGCTTTTCTAGGAATTAAAAGCAATCACTCATTCTCCTAAAACTGTAAACCAGACCTGCTATAACAATTGAGTAATTGTCAAAAAAAAAAAAAAGAAAAAAAAAAGCAAAGCACAGTGGACCTAAGTGGTTTTGCCCTCTCCTGTCTCCAGTAGCAAGCAAAAATGTATACTCACTGCAGGCAACCCTCATTTTTCTCTATCTGAGCCTGGCAGTTTGGGCAGTGCTTCGAAATGAGCTTAGCCAGATGTTTGCTTTGGGCTTCACTTGTCATTCCTTCATAGTATCCATCATCATCTACCCACTGAGACATGTGGCTGCAGCTGGCAGGATAATGGGCCTGAAAGGGAGACAGTCAACCACACAAAAGCAGAATGGTGCATGCCAAACCTAAAACAGTATTGCTCATGATTCAGCTCAGCCCCACCTCTGGGAAGTTGCAGTTGAAGCAGGATATCCAGGAGCACTTGGAACAGGCTGCTCCATAACCAAGTCCATCCTTAAGGAGGATCTGATCACAGCCCTGAGGGTTGGTGCACCATGTCAGGTTGGAGCAACACTCAACATAGCGTCTGAGGAGGGCTTTTTCATACTGTAATAAGAAGCCAGTAAGGAGATTTAAGGCAGAGAAGCTGCATAGTTAGGCCTTACAAGCAGGGTCTGGAGCCTCTGGGCTATACATTTCACTAAACTGCTCACAACAAAACAGCACTCAATTAGTTTATTCTTTCATTCCCTTTGTGTAAATTTCCCCATTCCCACATGTCATATCTGGAGGCTGTTTCATTTCACAGAATTGCTGAGGTTGGAAGGCATTTCTGGAAATAAAAACTAGTCCAACCCCTCCAGCTCAAAGTAGGATTGCTCAAGACCATGTTCAATTGGGTTTTGAATATACCCAAGGATAGAGACTACAAACGTCTCTGCCCAACCTGGTCTAACATTTCATTACCCTTACTATTAAAAAAAACCTCAACAACCCAAAAAACAGTATTCTTACGTTTAAATGGAATTCCTTGTATATAACTTAGTGCCCACTGCCTCTTATCCTTTCACTGGACATCATGAAGAAGAATCTGGCTCCTTAATCTCATTTGTGAATTTACACATGTTGATAAGATCCACTCCTGAGCCTCCTCTTCACCAGTCTAAACCAATCCACCTCTCCCAGCTACTTCAAGAGGTGCACCAAAACCTAATTCATCTTTGTGCCCTTTTGCTGGATTCTTCCCAGTATGTCCATGTCTGTCTTGTCCTGGTGAGCCCAGAAAGGGCCACAGTACTCCAGATGTTGTCTCATCAGCACTGGGTACAGGATCACCTTCCTCAGCCTGCTGTCACTGCTCTTCCGACATCAACCTAAAACACTAGTGGACCTTCTTAGCCATGAGGGCACAATGCTGGCTTATGTTTAATTTGGTGTCCACTGTGATCCTTTTTCTTATTCCTGCAGAGATGTTTTCCAGATGGTTGACCCCCAGCATATCCTGTTGCATTGGGTTATACTACACCAGGAGCAGGACTCGGCATTTCCTTTTGTTGAACTTGGAGCAATATGTTTTAACTTCAGCATTAGATCTTCACACAATAATCTAGTTATTTTGAAAACAGGATTGGACTAGAGATTTCCACAGATTATTGCAATCTAAATTATTCTATGACTGTCTCTGCACAAGACATTAACACTCCAGCCATACCACTTACTGAGCAAAGGAAAACATAATATTTCAGTGAGAGCATCAAAGTAACTTGTTAAAATTAGCTGCAATTTATGTTCAATAATTATTTCTTTTTATTAAAAAAACACAGCAACAGGCTATTAAACCTGCTCTCAGACAGGTGTGACTAAGGGATTTGCAAAGGCAGTAAGGACTAACTGTCCAGATAGATCCACTAATTCTTTGAGCACTTCTTACAAAAAAACAAAAAAAAATGATACATCTAAACCAATGCTTTTCTGTAGCCTTGCTCATTTTGGTTGCCAGCTTGCAAGCTGAAAGAGAAACTATAAGATAGACAAGCCTTCATGACTACTGTTCATTTCTCCTTATGACTGTTCATACAGGATCATAATGACAGTAAGAAGTTGGAAGAAGAGAATATTTTTTGAGAAGCAAAGGAAGTGGAGACCTGTCAAACAACAGAACAGTGGAAAACAGACAAGACTGTTCTGTCCAGCAGTTAACAGAAATAGTCTGTCATGTGACAGCTACAGCTCTGCCATTAGGTGGGGAAGGCATTCAGCTCTAATAACTAAAAACTGAAAGAATAGAGAGAAAAAGTAGCTTCTGCCTCAGAACAAGCAGCTGCTGCTGTTCCCTGCTGACCAAGGACTAAGGTAACTAGGAAGCCTGGTTTAGAAATGTCTGTAGACCCACACACACTTAGTGAAGATTAAGTCTGATGTGGTAATTTCTGCCATCTTCACAAAAACCTGAGGTGCTCAAAGCCAGAGACTGATGGAAGAGAAACAACATAGAGGTCATCAATGCAGCAATAGAATGAAATTGCTCATGTTTTCCTTTGTCCTAGATTTTACAATTGCTTCCAGCACACCAGTAGAGGATACTTGTCATGAGCTGCTACCACAGCTTTCACCTGGGCCTGAACTAATGATGCACCTGAAACATTATTTGCAGGAGACATATTTAGAGGAAATACCACTGTGCTCTTTTGTTGATATTATGCTTTCTTGAATAGCTGGTATTGGTCATAATCAGAGATAACAGACACCACTGGGCAGAAATCTGGTTGGCCTCAATTATCACAGTGCCAGAGTTAGTAACAGGAAGGGGAAAAGCAGCAGCAAGATTATTTGATAGTGCTGACCAAAATGAAACAGAGCTTAGACACAAAGCAACCACCTCTCCTACTTCACCTTCGCTATGATCTCCTCAGAGGACACAATGGAGTAAATGAAGGCTGTGGTTGGCTGTGCACAGCACTCGGATATGGGACAGGTGCAGTTGACAACCATGTTCTGTTCAATGCGAGTCATGAGATATTCACTCCAACAGGGCTGTGAAGGCAGAAAAGAGGAGATGAGACCTAAACAGGGTCGTGTGATCCTGGAAGCCTTCCCCACCCAGCAGAGGGTGCACAAAACCCCTGGGTAAGTAACAAACCCATGGGTAAGTACTCAAAAGCACAAAAGTGGGTACAGACAAATCAGGAGCTGAAGAATCACAACAAAAAAGGGAGCTGAGAAAAGAGAATGTATCAGCTCTGAAAATCTCTGATAACATCTTCAGACAAAGAACAGCTGCTCCAAGAAGGCAGCAGCAATTCCCCAGCAAGTCACAGGAATCAAAGACCCCAGGACCTTCACCTTGCAGCAGTAGTGCATGCAGCAGAGGGTTGGTGGCTTCTCAGTGGGACACAGCTGGTTCACACAGACTGGGCAGTGGGTTCCAGGGCTCGGAGGAGGCTGGACATCCTGCACTTGCAGCCCCGAGGAGATGAGCAGAGCATCACGGTTCTCCACATAGCACTGGATCAGGAAATCCACATTCCACCGACAGTGCATGAGGAGGTGCCGAGCAACGTCATCCGATATGCTCAGAGTGTCCTGGACCTGCTGTACTGTCTGGTTCATGAGCAGCTTTGCCTCCTCTGGACTAAGCGTGTGCCCCATTGGCACCTGCAGCATTGCCATAAGATATTCTTCTGCCCTGCCTATGCCAGAATTCAACCTGACATGGAAAAATGTGTCATGTTCATACAGGGTGGAGATGCACACCCCTCCACACCTGGTGACATGCCTCCCTACCAATGCAGGCTGTCTATGCTGTCCTCATCTGGAGATGCCTGTGGTGGCCTGCACTGGAAAGTCATCTGTGCCTGGCCCCCAAGAGGTGTCATAGGTTCAGCAGAGATGTATTCCAAGACATGAGGCCTCCCCTCCTGGCGCCGGAGATAGCCCTGGTTCAACAGGTACAGGACACAGGACAGCACGTCCACGCTGTGGCAGCAGAAGCTCAGAAACTGCACACCTGGCCCCAGTTCACCCTTTTGACAGGCATCAATCACCTATGGCAGCAAGGGAGCCCCACACTGCAGTGTGCCACAGCACCCATGCAGCCCCTCTCTGCCCCCCAGGACCTTCGTACCCTGAACACCAGGTTGTCGACGTGGAGCTGCTTCTCCACCTTGAGGATGCGGGTGATGAGGCAGCAGAGGACGTTCCTCTTCCTTTCCAGGGCGCTCACCTCGGCCCTCTCTGTCCGCAGGTACCTCTGCTGAGGCAGCAGCCTCAGGTGGTGGCCAGAGGCCTGGGCCAGGGCTACCTGGTTCAGCTGCAGTGCACCTGGAGCCAGCACCCAACCCAGGGTCAACCAAGCCTCCAGCAGGGCCTTGAAGGAGCCCCAGGACACACGTGTGGCTGCTGGACCCAACCTGGGCCTCCTCCTGCTGCCCCCACAGTTGGCCGCCACAGCCCTGTCCCCCACACGTGGCCTCAAGCAACAGCCACGCACACAACCCCATCCCTGTCCCCAACCCACACACAGACCCAAGACACAACCATCCACACTGACCCGCACCCCAAGCATGGCCCCAAGCCCCAGCCCCACACACCACTCCCAACCCTACACCTGGCCTAATGGCTCCAACCTGGCACACAGACTCGCACCCCCAGAACCACCAGACAGACCCACCCCAGCCCACTCACTTGCCGTACGAGTTTGTGCACCCCAAACCCCAACACCTACTCAGGGCTCAGAGCAGCACCTCCCCAGGGGTGCCCCAGCCCCACATTCACCTCCCAGTGTGCAGCTCCGCACCAGGACGCCCTGGCCGTGGGTCAGCGGTGTCAGCGCGTGGTGCACCAGGTCAGCAGGGAGCCCTGTAGCCTGCAGCAGGGCCTCCACAGCCACCTCCTGCAGCAGGGCATGGGAGGTGAATGGCTGGCCAAGACCTACTGGCTGCAGGCCCAGCTAAACAAGGGTGTCCTGTGCCCCAAACGCTGCTGGAGACCCCACTGGAAGGGAAGGGAGGACACAGCCCTGCCAGGCTCTGGCAGCCACTGCCTCCCTCCCCCCACTGTGGCCCCAGCTCCTACCTCAGCACTGTTGAAGCACAGCAGGATGTACATCTGTAGCGTGGACACGTGGAGGACACAGTCTCCAAACTGCAGCTCAGCATGGCCCAGCCACGTCCACTGCAATCGCCGGGGCTTCGTGCACTCCCAGCCCAGCTGGCTCTGGCCTGCCAGGGACAGTGTCAGCACAAGGGCCAGGGACCAGCCCTGACCAGCACTCCCAGCCCACGCCAGCACGCCACCACTTCTGGCTGAGCTGCTGGGGAGGGTCTGGGCTCCGGCAAGACTCACACGCACACCCACTGCCACAGCACTCACTCTGCTGGCAGAAGTCAGCAAACTCATCCAGGGGGGAGCTCAGCGTTGCCGAGAAAAACCTCCCAGGGTTATCCATGTAACAGAGTGGGGAAACAGGCCAGCAGCGCGGGGACAGGGCCAGCACCTTCACCTCTGGCACATCTGCCACCGAGGCTGTCTCCAGCACCTGGGCATGGGGACATGAGGGTGGCTCAGCTCAGGCTCCAGGATCCCCATGAGGAATGCCGGTGGTCTCCAACCTCCCCACCCCACCCTCTCACCTCATCCAGGCCCATGTCCAGCTCCAGCAGCCGCTTATCCTGCTCCTGCAGCTGGAAGAGGCAGAACTGCCGCTGGAGCTCCTCTGACTCAGCCAAGTTGCTCAGCATATTTTGGGGAAAGCGGCTGGGGAAGCACAGCCCAATCTGCTCCACGATGCCTCCTTCCAGCCAAGACGGCCCTTGCGTCAGGAGCCGGTCCCCCAGGTAGTGCCTGCCACAGCATTAGGTCAGCAGTGCCTGCCAGCATTAGGTCAGGGGTGGGCCCCGGCCCTGTGGTCATCAGCCACCCGCCAGGAGACAGACACAGCCCCGGCCTCACCCCATGCCACACAGGCCTGGCAGCACACACATTCTGGGAATGTGTGTGCAGGGAATGTGCCTCTGCAGACTGGCAGCACCCACGGGTCCTCCACACACCAGAGCCGGGAAAAGCAAAGCGGGAGCACCACTGCCACACTGGGCCAGGCTCCCCCACCATGCCACGCCACCCTGCACCAGGCCCTGGTTCCACGGAGACACAGCACCCTCACCTGTAGAAGTGCTCAAAGCTGTGGGCAAGCTCCAGGCCACTGAAGACGACAAAGGGCTCCAAGAACTGCTGCAGCCGCTCCAGTGGCCCTGTGCTGCCCTGTGCTGCCCTGCGGAGCTCCTGGATCTGCACATCAAGGTAGCGGGCAAACTGCTCACTCACCTGTGAGGAACAGGGCTAGCTGTGGAGGGGACTCACAGGGTGGCCACAGTGCAGGCCTGGGGGAATGGCCCCTGGGGGAGCAGCTGGGAAGCTCTGGCACTCTCAGGTGGGGGCCAAGGGTGCCCAAGCACCGGCCCAAGGCACGCGTGTGCCGGGGCCAGGCCCACACCATGATGAGCGCCACACACCCACAGCTGGGGACCGGGCTGCTGCAGGACAGGGCTCTGTGGCTCGGTGGGGACGAGCACACCACCCACCCAGAGCTCGCCCCAAGGCCATGGGCCAGGGCAGCTCCCCAGCCTGCGCCCGCCTGGGGCCACCGGTGCTGCACCACTGGGTGCCGGTGCCGCACTCCCTCAACTCACATGCAGGGCAGTCAGGAAGGAGA